>NC_140559.1:11390130-11607630 GCF_057381845.1 Rhamphochromis longiceps | reverse complement strand
TTCAATAACCATATAAGGGGCGCGGCTGCCCCTCTGTGGGTCTTCCTTGGTCTCTTGTGTTCTGGGGGCCTCTGGATGTCTGGAGTTTTGATCTCCTCCATACCTGCTTGATACCATAGAGGACAGGGCTGTGGCTCCCCACACTCCCTAGCAGATCATTACATGGAGAAACCTTTGGAATGCAAGCATGCTGATCCACACAGGTATGCACACAGGTGTACACATGGGTATTCACAGACGCGGACTAAAGCTTTCTTGGCTGCTGCCTCAAAGCACACTGTGCGCTGTCTATCTTGCGTGCTGCACAATATCGTTTATTATTTAGTAACTATTGATATCTATGGCTAGCTAGTTTATTGTGATGGTGCTTTTTTTCTTATTATGTTGCTCTTTGTTGTTTGCTGTCTCCTCTGTTTTTTTTTCTCCATACAGGTGACCCAGGTGTTTTTTTTTTTTGTTGTTTTTTTGTTTTTTTTTCTCTCTTCCCCCCCTTCTCACCGTCTCTTCTCCCCTTTGGTTTTCTTTCTTTCTCTCCCTCTCTTTCTTTCATTCTTTCTCCCTGTCCTATCCCCCAGTCATGTCTGTCCCGTTTGTAGCAACTGAAAATAAAATAAATAATTATAATAAAGGTCAATCAAATGGACCAATATGGCAAGGCCATGATGATCCACTTGGTAAAATAAATCCGCCTGGCATCTTTCTTGGCCTTAAGACAACAATTCTGATGGCTATAGATCCAAACGGGACAAAAAACCAAAAAACCAAAAAAAACCCCAACCATATAAAAGCCCGGCTGAACGGCTTGGGTTGCCTTAAAGAGACACCACACCATTGTGACTGTTACAGTGTGTTGCAGGTTATTGTTAAATTTTCCACGACAATTTGGCGTTGTCGGCAGGATTCCTCCCGTGAGTTTCACTGAACTATCCTGAGGTAAAATGGCCTCAGTCCCACCGTTGTTTTCAAAAAGGGGGAACCGCGGTGTGTGCTTCAGCGACTCACACATGCAGGAATTTTTAAAAGAACCAAGAGAGGCACTGAAAAGGATCTGCAACGGTGAGATGTTTTAATTTGGGAGCATTTTCAATCGGACCAACAGGGAAAGCCTCGCTTCCTTACAGCTGCAATTATTGGGTGCAGGTTCCTAGAAACTCAGTTTGGGTTTTCTAGTGGGTATTCTTGTTGCAGTGGTAAGTGCAGGATCTTTGAAGCTCAACAAGTTGAGCCTTCTAGTGTATGGTCTTTTAGCACTTTTGCACCAGCGAAAAAGGCAGAAAGGCCGGACAGCAGACGCGCTTGTTCGTACAATGGAAGCTGGGCCCAGCAAATGGGGGCGTTTTTTGTTTTTTGTTGTTGTTTTATTTTTTTTGGACGGACCGCTGGGAGGGAAACCTCAGGAATTCAACGCCTAATTTCAGGACCGTCATGGGAAGGACTCTGTCCTTAGTTTACGGTGTTTAGCACTTTTGCACCACAAGGAAAAGGCCGGACGGTGAACACGCTTGTCCGCAAAGCTGAGCTCAGCAGTACGGCCAGTACGGCCGTAGGAGGCATCCCTCTGGCTAGTCCGCGCAAATCCAGGTTTCGATTGCATGATTTATCTATTTTTTCTCTTTCAGAAATATGGGAAAGAATACATGCAGTATGAAGTGTGTAGAAACTGAGGAATGCAGTAAAGAGAAGTGTGTCTGTGTGTAAGAGGTGCTGTGGGTGGTGTATAACCAAGAGTGATGGACAGAGATGTGTTAAAATGTGGACAGAAGAAGAAGAGAGGGAAAGTGTTGATAAGTAGTGATGAAAATGATGTTAAATATGTCTTAGTGTGTTTGTACGGGTGGCTACTGTTGTGGAAATTTATTAACAAAGCCTGCAGACACGATGAGCAGTTAAATGGTGATAGCGGCTTGTCCGTCTCTTTTAGTTGAGCTACCTTAATAAAACTATTTAATTTAACCCTTTTGCCTCCTTGACTCCTTTTTCTGACCCGGACACTTTTTGTTACTTTCCCCTCACCACCTAGACCCCTCAGGGGAATGTAACAAAGATCTAAACTTATTCTATGCTAGATTCGATACAGCAAACACCATGAGACTAGACAGTGTGCGCACCGCGGATGACGTCAGTGCGCACACTGTGTCTGAGGAGGATGTGTGGATGTGCTTCAGGAAGGTGAACGCGCGCAAAGCTACTGGTCCGGACGGGATTCCCGGCCGCGTCCTCAAGTCATGCGCGGCTCAGCTGGCTGGAGTGTTCACGCACATCTTCAACCTTTCCCTCTCTCTGTCTGTAGTCCCAGCCTGCTTCAAAATGGCCACCATCGTCCCTGTACCCAAATCCTCCACCATCTCCTCATTGAACGACTGGCGACCTGTAGCCCTGACCCCCATCGTGAGCAAATGCTTCGAGAAGCTGGTCAGGGACTTCATCTGCTCTGCACTACCCGACTCACTGGACCCTCTACAGTTTGCATACCGCCACAACAGGTCCACTGATGATGCCATAGCCCTGACACTACATACTGCCCTGTCACACCTGGAGAAGAGAGACACGTATGTGAGAATGCTGTTTGTAGATTACAGCTCAGCATTCAATACCATTGTCAGGAAATCTGGTGTATCATATTTGTAGCTGGGATGCTTGTTCAGGGTTAGGTATGAGGCAAATATAATAAATAAATAATAAATAAACGGCTTATGGTTGAGAAATGAACATTCAATGCACGGGCGACAGATCTGGTTGACATTCCTGCTGTCAGCATGCCAATTGCACGCTCCCTCATTGCTTGTGGCATCTGTGGCATTTTGCTGTGAGACAAAACTGCACATTCCAGGGTGGCCTTTTGTTGTGGGCAGTCTGAGGTACACCTGTGCACTACTCATGATGTCAGATCAGCATCCTGATGTGGCACACCTGTGAGGTGGGATGGATTATCTCAATATAGCAGATGTGCCCACTACCACACATTTGGACTGATTTGTGACCACTGTTTGGGAGGGATGGTTATATTGTGTATCTGGAATGAATTTTAGGTCTCTACGTCCATCCCATGGGGAATGGGAGCAGTAACAAAGGTGTTGCGTTTATATTTTTGTTGAGTGTATGTTAAAAAACCCCCCAGAAAAACTGGAAATATACACAACAATAAGAGTAACAGATAAAAGTTAAGAGCATGTAGAGGTTTAAAGATAAGGACTTTTACACAGGTGAGTTTTGAGGGTGGACTTAAAAAGAAAAGTGACTAAAAGCCCCCCATTGTAATAAGACAAGCGGAAAGAACAGAGAGAGAGAAAGAAAAGATGAAGATCTGAGGCACTGAGATGGGAAGTTCATCTGTACTAAATCAGAAAGGTATGGTGGAGAGAGACAGAATGAATAGCCTTAAATGTATAAAGGATTATTTTAGAATAAATGCGAAATTTAACTGGGAACCAGTGAAGCTGCTTCAGGATTGGGGAGATGTGGTGGGTAGAGGAAGTCCTAGTAATAATACAGGCAGCAGAGCTCTGGACACGTTGGAGCTTGTTGATGGATTTTTTTTGTAAGGCCAAATAATAGTGAATTACAGTAGTCAGTTTGAGAGATGACGAGATTATGGACGAGAATGGCAGTGTCATGAGGAGTGAGGAAGGGGCGGAGGCAATTGATGTTATGGAGTTGAAAATATGCTGCACGTGTGACATTATTGATATGTGAATTTAAGGATAATGTGCTATCAACAATGACACCCAAGCTTTTCACAGAGGGAGAGATAGGTATCAACGAATTATTGATAGTGAGAGAAAAAACGTTAATTCTGGACAGCAATAGTTTAGTGCCAACCAGGAGAAGTAACACACCCTCTGAAACACCCTCGCTGCAGGAAGGAGCGCTTTCGCAGATCATTCATCCCAACAGCAGTTAGACTCTATAACTCCTCAATCACAATGTCATAAGTCACTGGACATGTATATTTAGTGTGTATGTGTGTGTGTGTGTGCATGTCTATACATAGGAATAGTAGTGGTAGAACAGTTATGTTAAGCTATACAGTTTATGTCTTGCATATTTCCAACCATATCCATAAACTCATAGTGTCAGAGCTCTAGACTAACTTTTTGACATGGGCGCACCGGTGCGCCTAACTTTAAAAATTTAGGCGCACCGGCACAAAAGTTAGGCGCACTCAAATTTTTCAACCGCATCGCTTAACACCGCAGTTTTACATGTGCACTTTCTTTGGGGGGGAAGTCCATACAGACAATATTCATTTGTAAATGATTAACTAACAAACTTGTGCTTAAAGTGCTTTGTCAATATTGTAGAAAATGTTAAACTTAATCATCACATCGGCTCCTCTGACGACCTGTTTGCTGTTGTCTGCTGCTGAAAGGCAGTGGGGAGAGGGGACACTTGGGCAGTGCATTTATTGCAGCATATAATGTGTTTCCTGGATACACTGCTGCTTTTTCAGCATTCAAAGATTGATGGCACCGTGTCAGAGCTGGCTATGAATTTCAGACAGATCAGGCCTTAAAGAAAAGTTATCAATAGTTCTTAATATCATCCCAGGGCACATTCACTAGAACCTGTGTCAGCCATAGTACGGAGTCCTTGCTGTTGGTGATGTCCTTAAGGTGAGTGTATTATATTTTATATTTATTTCATATTGTTATCCGGCAATTCGGCAGTTATTTATTCAGACCTATATTGTTACTATGTTCTAAATGATATCTGCTGATGTTTCAAATGTTGTATCCTCATGTTGTTACTACACGTTGTTTTGTTGTGCTAATATGTAGCCGTAAACTCATTTTTAACTGTAGAGCAAGGCTGAAGGCTACTAATAAACGAGGTATGTTCAACATAAAACCTTAGTTCTCTGTGTCACGAAGGTGTCTCTCTTTTACCCTGGCCACAACACCATACTAGCTGGACCATAATAACAGTTTTAGATGGAAAGCATCTTAAAATTGCCTCTTTTTTTTTTTTGCTGAACATCTCCTTGAAAGTAGCATCATGTGAGTCACACTTGTTAAGGTAATACATGCTAAATGAGCCGTAGCTTTCAATGCATCACCGGATGAAGCCTTGCAGTTACAGTAGCTCACTGCGGGTATCATGTTGCCAAGGGAACTAATAAAGCATACAGTGATCGGAATGATTTTGTATTGATGCAGGTTGTCATTGCTCATGCTGAACTACTTAAACTCCAAGTAGACAATTGCTCCATTCCTCATTACCATAGATAATATCAAAGTAATAAAACAATCATTATCAAATTCTGATTTGCCATAGATAAAGTGATTTTATAGGTAGGCTATCATGTAAAAATCTGCTACATAAAATTTATAACCGAGTGTAAAATACTAATTTCATTTTCATGTGGTTTAGAGGTCAGCTATGGATACTCGGCTGCGAGAATTCTTAACAGAGCGTAAAGTTGAAGAAGATGTGATCAAGAAACTTGAAGATGAGAATGTAAGCCACTGCAGCTGTTGCTGTGTGCGTGCGTGTGTGTCTGTGTGTTTGTTTTTGAACGGAGAGCAGCAATCCACAATTTACTATGCACATTCTAAAAAAATTTATTGAATTTCATATTTGTGTTTAATCAGTGACATTAATTAATGACGTGATATGTTTAAAGAGTAATTTAAAAAGTAATTTTTGTTCATCTTATGTTGGACAAATGTGTACCACATTACCAAAAGTATCTGTTATCAAAAGTAGATAGCAAAAAACAACTCTAAAATATGCAGTTGTATGTATTCATTGTTTTTTTTTAATATTGACAATTTTATTAATTTGTTATTTATATTTTTCAGATTGATGAAACTGTCATTCCCTTAATGACAGACAGTGACCTGGCAAAGTACATCCCCAAAGTTGGCGATAGAGTCTCCACTGTGGCCTTCTGCCATCCAGGAAAGAATCTATACTCTCAAGGCTACGACAAAGACTGACAGGAGCTGAGGGAATGCCTCCTAAAAAGAAATTGTCTCAGTGGGCAGAAAATACAAATGCAAAACGAACAGTTAGACGAATTGAGGTTGGCTGGATGGATTTTGATGAGGAGAAGGGTGGGTTCAAACAGGTGAAGTCTGTAAGTGGTGGTGGAACAAGGCATTTATCTGTAGATAAAAATGAAACAGTGTCAAATATCAAACTTATGGCTGAAAATCTGTTTTTCCCCAATGGCACCTCAAAAAAAAAAAAAGTCTTTCACACTATTCAACTCATATTGAGAGCTCACAGATGCGTGTGGATGCTTCCTCTGTTGGTGGAAAACATAAATTCAGAACCATCAAACTTTGTAATTAATGATGGAGCTTCCATAAGTGGATATTTGGAACTGAATGACACATTACCATGGGATGGTCTGCCAAATGTAGGTGAAAGTGAAGATTCTGATGCAGTTGTTATTATTAGTGGGGATAACAGGGTGGATATTAGTGTGGTTGAACTAAATCCTGAAACACTGTTTACAGAAAAAGAGTCTGATCCACCTCATCACACATTGTCTCTCTCACCGGGGCTGACAGGAGAGGCCAATATTCCTGACCAAGCACCCCCTGAACCACGATCTTGTCCCGTAATACTGACTGTTAGAAGAGGTCATTGTCTTACTGATTTGATCAGTGCCTTTAAGGACTCAAACATTATTTCATCTGAGGTCAATATCAAAATGTTGTTACCAAATGGAGAGCTTGAACAGGGGGAAGGAAGTGGTGTTTTGCGGGACTGCCTGACAGAATTTTGGATGGATTTCTATGACAGCTGCACATTGGGAGTTGAGGTGAAAGTCCCATTCATCCGGCATGACTTTCAGTGTGAAGAATGGCAGGCTATAGCTAGAGTGTTTGTTGTAGGGTGGAAACAAGCTGGTTACTTCCCAGTGAAGCTTGCAATACCCTTTCTGGAGGAGATATTGTACGGCTCGACAACCAGTAGTTTAAAAGATTCCTTTCTTTTGTACGTCTCACAGTGAAGGAGCTTCTAATCTTTCCAGAGGAGATGACAGCTGCCCAGTCAACAGTTTCTCGTTACCTGAAAAGGTACATTGGAGAAATTGATTTCAATTATCTTCAGCTTTTCCTGCGGTTCTTTACAGGATCCAATCTGTTGGATAAAGCCATACTAATTGAGTTCATAGAAACTGTTAGGATGCCTGGGTCATCGACCCAGGGTTTTTGAGTTTACGATATTATTTATACTGTCTAGTTTTTGTTTTCTTTGAGTTCTGTCTTATGGCTTAGGTCTGTCTTCTTTAGTTGCTCTGTCTCCCCTATCACCTGCATCCCCTTGTCTAGTTCGCGTCTATGTGTATCTTAAGTTCCTATATCCCCGTGTTCAGTCAGTGTTTTGTGTCTGCCCTGTTCCCACGTCTCTGTTCCCTTTGTAGTGCCTGCATATGAGCCTGTGTCTTTGTTCAGTCTGTGTTATGCGTTTCCTGTTTTACTTTGAAGGTCTGTGTCTTATCTCAGTGTGTTCAGTTTACGCTTCTTTGGTCTCGTCAGTTCTGATTTGCCCCAGCTGTGTTTCCCTCCTGTTACTCATTCCCTGATTGCTCCCTCTGTGTATTTAAGCCCAGTGTTTCTCTGTGTCTGTGTCGCGATCTACCGTTTTCCTAGCTGTGTGTTCTGTCATTCCTCCAGTTTAAGTTTGTTTTGAGTTTTTTCAGTTATGTTATATTTTGAGTATTAAATTAAAGCCTTTTTTGAGTTCATGTCTGTCTCCGGAGTCTGCACCTTGGGTCCTGTTCCTGCCTGCACACAGCCACACCTAACAGAAGATTGCGACCAGAACATGGACCCAGCAGACTCCGTGTTGTATCAGCGACCCGCAGTTTCTGCCTTCCTCAAGGAGATCGTGAGGGAGGAAGCTGAGCATGCCCAGGAGCTCCAGTCACCCTTCTATGGGTCACGTTTGGCTTTGGGAGGGCCCCGCAGCCTCCAAACTGCCATGGCTACGGCCGAGCCAGCGTCTATGCCTCGGGCGATCAGGTTGAGCACGTGCTCCTTCTCTCCAGTCGCTACACCTCCGCCTTCACCCCTGGGTTACCAGTCCGACAAGAGAGTTAAGCGGCGGAGGAAGAAAGATTATGTGACACCGGACGTTAGACTCACTCTGCTGCAGTCCTTCGCTCTGTTTTTGGGTCTGCCACGTTCTGAGCTTCACAAACTCTCTGCTTCCTCATCGCAGCCCGGTCCTTTGGAGGATTCTCAGCCCAGTTCGCCACCTCCCACTTCCCGGAGGAGGCGACGCTCACACCGTCACCACTCTTTTTCTGCGGAGCAACTCCCGGTGGTGAGTTGTGATTGCTGTCGTTCCTCGGAGCTGGAAAAAAACAATCATATGAACACTGCTAAGACTGAGACAATTAAGACTGTTAGACGTGGTGGTGGTAGGAAGTTAAAAAACATTTTAGAGGAGTCTGTGTTTGCTGAGCCTGCTCCTTCGCACCATTGTGTTCCTGCTCCCAGGGCAGCTCGGGCCCAGCATTCCCCTGCACCTGTTTCAGTGCTTCAGGTGAGGGAGGCTGAGGTCCAGCTGGTCCCTGCTCAGGTGTCTAGGCTGGCTGAGCCTCTGCCTGTCGCTGCACCTGTACCAGCTCCTCGGGTGGAGACAGCAGCTGCCCAGCCGTTGACTGTGCCTGTCCCGGCTCCCAGGGTGAGGATGACCGGGATCCAGTTAGCTCCTGCACCCGTACCTTCTCCTCGGGTGGGAGTGGCTGGTGTCCGGCAGGTACCTGCACATGTTTCTGACCTCGCTGGAGGCTCAGGTGAGCCCGTCCAGCAGTTGTCTGTAGGATCCGTAGGCTCAGACAACCTAGCCCAACCATCTGCTAATCCACCACCTCACGCACCATTACTAACATCTTTACAACAGTCGATACATATTAGACTTCTCTCCATAGCTCAGACATTAGCTCACCTATCGGCTCAGTCACCTGCTCAGTTACCGCCTCAGTCGTTTGCTCAGCCACCTGTCTCCGCTGGAGGGTCCGAGGGGCCCGTTCAGCCACCGGTCTCCGCTGGAGGGTCCGAGGGGCCCGTTCAGCCTCACGTCTCCGCTGGAGGGTCCGAGGGGCCCATCCAGCCGTCATTAGCCTCTGCCTCTGCTACGCCTGGTCCGGCTTCGGCCTCAGCTTCTGCAGTTCCGTCTGGTCCGGCCTCCGAGTCTGCAGCTCCGCCTGGTCCGGCCTCCGAGTCTGCAGCTCCGCCTGGTCCGGCCTCCGAGTCTGCAGCTCTGCCTGGTCCTGCCTCTGTAGCTCCGCCTGGTCCGGCCTCCGAGTCTGCAGCTCCGCCTGGTCCTGCCTCTGCAGCTCCGCCTGGTCCTGCCTCTGCAGCTCCGCCTGGTCCGGCCTCCGAGTCTGCAGCTCCGCCTGGTCCGGCCTCCGAGTCTGCAGCTCTGCCTGGTCCTGCCTCTGTAGCTCCGCCTGGTCCGGCCTCCGAGTCTGCAGCTCCGCCTGGTCCTGCCTCTGCAGCTCCGCCTGGTCCTGCCTCTGCAGCTCCGCCTGGTCCAGCCTCCGAGTGTTCAGCTTCGTCTGCTCCTGAGGTCTCCATGCTGTCTGTTCCTGCACGTCGTGCACGTCGTGCACGTCCTGCCCAGCCTGCTCATCCTGTCCGGCCAGCACGTCCTGTCCGGCCTGCTCGTCCTGCACGTCCTGTCCGGCCTGCTCGTCCTGCTCGTCCTGCACGTCCTGTCCGGCCTGCACGTCCTGTCCGGCCTGCACATCCTGTCCGGCCGATGACTGGACGTCGTTGCCGTCATGGACAGCCCTCGGAACTACGCCGCTGTCATGGACGGCCCCCTGAACTACTCCTCCACCAGTGCCTCCCGCCCGGCCGGCCTCCTGACCTGCTCGGTCGCCGTCGCTGCCTCCCGCCCGGCCGGCCTCCTGATCTGCTCCGTCGCCACCGGTGCCTTTTGCCTGGCCGGCCTCCTGAACTGTTTTCTGGGCTCTTGGACCATCAGCCTCCGGGCCGCCCCCCTGAACTGCCCGGGATTGGACTATCGTGCTGTCAGCCTCCGGGCCGGCCCCCCTGAACTTTTTTGAGACTATTGCCTGGGCCTCTGCGCCTTTCGTGAGCTCTTTTGTTTGTTTGCTTTTGGACTTTGCCTGGGCCTTGGTGCTGTTGTTTTGGACTTTGTTCCTGTTTTTTGTTCTGTTGCTTTCCGGGCTCCAGTGTTTGCACTTTTTTTGTTTTGTTGTTTCTGGCTCCTTGTTTTGTTTCGCATTTGCGACCAAATTGGTCGCACTCTAGAGCCCTGAGTGTGTATGCTACTGTTGTACAGTGGGGCAAAAAAGTATTTAGTCAGCCACCGATTGTGCAAGTTCCCCCACTTAAAATGATGACAGAGGTCAGTAATTTGCACCAGAGGTACACTTCAACTGTGAGAGACACAATGTGAAAAAGAAATCCATGAATCCACATGGTAGGATTTGTAAAGAATTTATTCGTAAATCAGGGTGGCAAATAAGTATTTGGTCACCTCAAACATGGAAAATCTCTGGCTCTCACAGACCTGTAACATCTTCTGTAAGACGGTTTTTTGTCCCCCACTCGTTACCTGTATGAATGGCACCTGTTTGAACTCATCATCTGTATAAAAGACACCTGTCCACAGCCTCAAACAGTCAGACTCCAAACTCCGCCATGGCCAAGACCAAAGAGCTTTGGAAGGACACCAGGAAAAGTATTGTAGACCTGCACCAGACTGGGAAGAGTGAATCTACAATAGGCAAGCAGCTTGGTGTGAAAAAATCAACTGTGGGAGCAATCATCAGAAAATGGAAGACATACAAGACCACTGATAATCTCCCTCGATCTGGGGCTCCACGCAAGATCTCATCCCGTGGGGACAAAATGATCATGAGAACCACACGGGGGGACCTGGTGAATGACCTGCAGAGAGCTGGGACCAAAGTAACAAAGGTCACCATCAGTAACACACTACAACGGCAGGGAATCAAATCCCGCAGTGCCAGACGTGTTCCGCTGCTGAAGCCAGTGCATGTCCAGGCCCGTCTGAAGTTTGCCAGAGAGCACATGGATGATACAGCAGAGGATTGGGAGAATGTCATGTGGTCAGATGAAACCAAAGTAGAACTTTTTGGTATAAACTCAACTCGTCGTGTTTGGAGGACGAAGAATACTGAGTTGCATCCCAAGAACACCATACCTACTGTGAAGCATGGGGGTGGAAACATCATGCTATGGGGCTGTTTTTCTGCCAAGGGCACAGGACGACTGATCCGTGTTAAGGACAGAATGAATGGGGCCATGTATCGTGAGATTTTGAGCCAAAACCTCCTTCCATCAGTGAGAACTTTGAAGATGAAACGAGGCTGGGTCTTCCAACATGACAATGATCCAAAACACACCGCCCGGGCAACAAAGGAGTGGCTCTGTAAGAACCATTTGAAAGTCCTGGAGTGAGCCCTCATCTGGGACTCTCCTTAGCTCTTACTGGGACAGTGGCGCAGCTGCCCCTCTGTGGGTCTTCCTTGGTCTCTTGTGTTCTGGGGGCCTCTGGATGTCTGGAGTTTTGATCTCCTCCATACCTGCTTGATACCATAGAGGACAGGGCTGTGGCTCCCCACACTCCCTAGCAGATCATTACATGGAGAAACCTTTGGAATGCAAGCATGCTGATCCACACAGGTATGCACACATGGGTATTCACAGACGCGGACTAAAGCTTTCTTGGCTGCTGCCTCAAAGCACACTGTGCGCTGTCTATCTTGCGTGCTGAACAATATCGTCTATTATTTAGTAACTATTGATATCTATGACTAGCTAGTTTATTGTGATGGTGCTTTTTTTTTCTATTATTATGTTGCTCTTTGTTGTTTGCTGTCTCCTCTGTTTGTTTTTTTGTTTTTTTTCTCCATACAGGTGACCCAGGAGTTTTTTTTTTGTTGTTTGTTTGTTTTTTTCTCTCTCTCTTCCCCCCCCTTCTCACCGTCTCTTCTCCCCTTTGGTTTTCTTTCTTTCTCTCCCCCTCTTTCTTTCATTCATTCCCCCTGTCCTATTAAAAAAAAAAAAAAAAAGAAGATGACAAAGGATGAACTGAAGCTCCGCCATCACGTGATGTCGCATGCTGCTGTTTCTGATGTCATTTAAAAAAAAAAAAAAAAAAAAAAGAAAGTCCTGGAGTGGCCTAGCCAGTCTCCAGACCTCAACCCCATAGAAAATCTGTGGCGGGAGTTGAAAGTCCGTGTTGCTCGGCGACAGCCCCAAAACATCACTGCTCTCGAGAAGATCTGCATGGAGGAATGGGCCAAAATACCAGCTACTGTGTGTGCAAACCTGGTAAAGACCTATAGTAAACGTTTGACCTCTGTTATTGCCAACAAAGGTTATGTTACAAAGTATTGAGTTGTATTTTTGTTATTGACCAAATACTTATTTTCCACCCTGATTTATGAATAAATTCTTTACAAATCCTACCATGTGAATTCATGGATTTTTTTTTCACATTCTGTCTCTCACAGTTGAAGTGTACCTCTGGTGCAAATTACTGACCTCTGTCATCATTTTAAGTGGGGGAACTTGCACAATCGGTGGCTGACTAAATACTTTTTTGCCCCACTGTATGTAGTGTATTATCTTATTTATTTTTAATTTTATTTGCACTCTATTTGTAATTTTTGCATTTTTCCTTCTGATACTTTTTCTTTCTGATATCTGTACCGGGGCTGAGGTAACGTAAAAGTTTCCCCATCGTGGGATCAATAAAGTTTTATCTTATCTTATCTTATCTTAAGTTCTGATTTGTTGCTGTTGAGTTTAAGGAAGTTGGAGGAGAATCATCAATTGAGTTCAGCTGAGCAGAGGGTAAGGGAGAGTGGAGGAAGAGTAGAGTCGGGTTTGGTAGAAAGGTAAAGCTGGGTGTCATCGGCATAGCAGTGGAACTGAATGGTATGTCTGTGAAGGTTCTCAGTCATCCAGGTCATCATAATCTAAGGAGCTTGCAAAGAAAGGCGTCTGGACTTCTTTAAGTTACTTGAAGACGTTTCATCTCTCATCCGAGAAGCTTCTTCAGTTCTAAGGTCAAATGGTGGAGAGTCCCAGATATAAACCTAGTGGGAGTTTCCCCCCACAGAGGGACAAAAGGACCCCCTGATGATCCTCTAATCGCCTGAGCCAAGGTGTGAAACTGGGTGTGGGCCCCAATTAGCCAGAGTTTCGGGTGAGCTCATTGTGAAACCTGGCCCCACCTTATCATGCAAATTCCTGAGATCAGATGGCCCAGGATGTGAGTGGGCGTTAAGGCGTCTGGGAAGGGATCTCAAAACTGGATTATAGATGGCAGAGAGTTGGTGTCGTAAACCCCGCCTCTGTTCAAAGATGGTCGCTCACAGTGGACATAGATGGCTTCTTTCACTCCTCTTTCAAACCATCTGTCCTCTCTGTCCAAAATGTGAACATTGGCATCCTCGAAAGAGTGACCTTTGACCTTTAGATGCAGATGGACTGCTGAGTCTTGTCCTGTGGAGGTGGCTCTTCTGTGTTGTGCCATGCGCTTGTGAAGTGGCTGTTTGGTCTCTCCAATGTAGAAGTCTGGGCATTCCTCGCTGCACTGTACAGCATACACCACATTGTTAAGTCTGTGTTAGATTTTGTATTGTTGATTGTCATTTATGCTTAGAAATATCTACTTATATATGCTTAGAGTTTTGTAATTAGTTGTACATTGGTAGAGGTTTGATCCTTGATAGTCTGCAAACTTTGTGTGCATTAGAGAGCACTCTGGGCGCACGAGAGAGGTCGTACCTTGTCTTATTGTTTTATGGTAGGATTAACGTAGCTACGTCTGTTCTAGTCTAAGTGCTTTTTGTTTAGATGAACTGCTGGACTTCCTCACCGTGTTATCTAGGGTGAAGCATCTAGGGTGAGGGGGAGACTACCCTCTTCCTGACCAAGGATGTTTAAAAGGAGTGCTATGGGGAGCCTGGCTGAGAGTCTGATGGAGGTCAAGTGGTGGAATGACACTTGGCTCCAGGCAGGTCTCCCTCATGCATGAGTAACAAGAAGAACTTTGCCTACTTCGTGTCTTGCTTGCTGCGTACTTATATTGTCTTCAACGTTCCAGCGAATAGGTTCAAGCTACAAACCTATCAGTTTGTGTTTTGGAGTTTTGTCTTTGGAATGAACCAGTTTTTGTCTGAGCGTGTTGCTGGGTCTGAAAAGCACCGGGATGTCATGCTTGGAGAAAACCCTCCTGAGTTTTTCTGATACACCGGCTACATAGGGGATGACAATGTTGTTGCGTCTGTCCTTCTTATCCTCCCTCGCTGGTGTCTGGTCTTCTTTTCTGTGCCTCTTTGCTGACTTTAAGAACGCCCATTTAGGATAGCCGCACGTTTTGAGTGCTTCCTTTACATGCGTGTGTTCCTTCTTTTTCCCTTCAGGCTTAGAGGGAACATGTTCTGCCCGGTGGTGTAGGGTCCTGATTACTCCAAGTTTGTGTTCCAGAGGGTGATGGGAGTCAAACAGGAGGTACTGGTCGGTGTGTGGGGGCTTCCGGTAAACTTCGATGTTGAGGTTGCCGTTCTCTTCAATGTGCATAGTGCAGTCCAGGAAAGGCAATCAGTCGTCCTTTGTGTCTTCCCTGGTGAACTTGATGTTTTTATCCACAGCGTTAATGTGTGCAGTGAAGAATTCCATTTATTGTATTTTGATTTTGACCCAGGTGTCGTCTACATATCTACAGAAGAAAGCCGAGAAAAGCCGAGAAA
Source organism: Rhamphochromis longiceps (assembly GCF_057381845.1). Classification (NCBI taxonomy): domain Eukaryota; kingdom Metazoa; phylum Chordata; class Actinopteri; order Cichliformes; family Cichlidae; genus Rhamphochromis; species Rhamphochromis longiceps. Next base: position 11,592,905 of record NC_140559.1, on the reverse strand, counting down.
GTATTCTCCCTTTAAAAGAGCCAAGAGCCTTTCTTTCCACTTCCTCCATGTAAAGGTTGGCTACAATAGGTGACACGGTGGGGCCAGGTTTCACAATGAGCTCACCCGAAACCCTGGCTGATTAGGACCCACACCCGCTTTCACACCTTGGCTCATGTGATTAGGTAGAGGATCATCAGGGGGTCCTTTTGTCCCTCTTTGGGGGGGGGGGGGGGAACTCCCACTGGGTTTAAATCTGGGACTCCCCACCAATTGGACCCTTAGAACTGAAGAAGCTTCTCGGATGAGAGGTGAAACGTCTTCAAGCAACTCAAAGAAGTCCAGACGCTTTTCTTTCCAAACTCCTTAGACAACTGAATGGTATATTTACGAAAAATGTGTCAGAGTGGAAGAAGAAGGTAAATGATGAAAAGGAGGGGCCTGAGGACAGATCCCTGGGGCTCCCCAGTTGATAGAGGAGAAGGCTGAGAAGTGAAGGATTTCAATTGAATGAACTGAGTCCGGTCAGACAGGTGTGATTCAAACCAGGCTAAGGGAGTATGAGAGAAGCCAATAGAAGCTAATCTGCTAAGAAGAATGGGATGAGAGATGGTGTCAAAGGCTGCACTCAGATCAAGGAGAATAAGGATGGAGAGGAGACCAGAATCAGCTGCCATAAGAAGATTGTTTGTTATCTTTATAAGAGCAGTTTCGGTGCTATGCAGAGGACGGAAACCAGACTGGAACTGTTCGTAAAGGTTATTATCAGTTAGGTGTAGATGGACGTGTGACACAACCACTTTTCAAGAATTTTTGTGAGAAATGGTAGATTGGAGATAGGACAAAAATTGTTAAAGTTGTTAAAAAGGGATCTAGACCTGTTTTTTTTTTTTTTTACAGGATTAGGGTGATGGTGGCAACTTTGAAGGCGGCAGGAACAGTTCCAGCAGTGAGTGAAGAGTGAATAATAGCAGATATGAAGGGAAGGAGAGAGGGTAGACAGGCATTGACAAGGACTGTGGGAATAGGATCAAGCTGGCAGGTAGAAGGCTTTGATTTGTGGATGAGATCAGCAATATCAGTTAAAGACAGAAGTTGAAAAACAGAAGGGAAATGAGAAGGGGGTGGAATTAAGACGGAGGAGCTACATTGAGCATCACTGAAAATATTCATAGCATTAGAGAGTCGCAGAAGTTAGATGAATAGATATGAGCGGGCAAAAAGTCAGGTGGCCTGTAAAAGGAGTTGAATAATGAGAATAGGGTCTTGGCCTCAGGAAAAGGGGGCGTATCCCCTTTTCCTGAGGCTGCGAACCAGAATGGTGATGGACTCCTGGAGAGCTCCGTGTTTTGGAAGGGATTCTGTGGAACCTGATTGAGATTTTTACAATGCCTTTGTTTTGTGTTTCCTTTTTTGTTGTTGTTGCTGTTCTGTCTGAAGATCACCTGCTTGGGATTCAACTTATTGAGAACCGCAACTGGCAGATGCACATAAGCAGTTTTGGTCAAGTTACTTGAAAATAGCACTTAGTTATTAATTACTTCTTCAAGAAAGTAAACCAATTACTTTACTGATTACTTATTTCACACATATCATATTATATCACACATACAGCAGTTACTGCAGTGAACAACTCACACAGACAAAAACACGCTGAAGACAAACTCACGGTTCAGCCACCGCTTGATCCACACGTATCCAGCTCAGGAGGACACACAGAGTGCAGCTCAGGATCCAGAGACGGTCCATGACTGGTTGTGATCGTTCTCAGTGTCAGCTTCGGCTAAATATCGGCTGATCGTCCCCACCCACATAACAGCCACGTGTTTGAAACGCACTCATGTACTCTGATCTCCACAAAGTCTATCACTTACACATTTACAAAATCCCAATCCTGCTTTCAGCACTGAACACTAAACTATAGACAACAGTAAAGTTTGTCATTCAGTGTAAAATATTACAGTAACATACAGTGCTCCGAGGTGATGTTTCTAAATCAGCTCCAAGTTTAATTTGGCTGTTACAAAAACTGCTGAGTGTGGAGGGATTTCTGGTCTGGTTTTTAAACTGTAACATTGCTGAGAATGAGTCATTATGTCTGACCCTCTGGACCCAGCAGTATTACCCCATGTTATTCTATTTGTCTTCTTTGATTTGCCTTTACGGGAAAAGGGTTTTTGTTTGTTCTGTCTTACTAATGTGCTGCAGTGGGGCATGTTTAAACACACATACAGATGTGTTCATCCTTATGAACAAAACCAGAAAATAACAGAAAAAAAACAGTTAACAGCACTGAACCTATGAAGGACTGAAGTCTACTGATATACTGAATATCTGCTGCTGTTATGATATTATTAGATATTATTAGATATTTATTATGATACATGTATTTATGGTATGAGCTCACTCATGGTTAATGTGCTGAAACATGTGGCCAAGGACTAGACAGCATGCTCATTTAAATCGTGACAAACTTCATAAAGTTGGATTGTCTCCCATTTTAACAGCTCAACAATTTTCTCTTATAAATTTGACTACAGTAAAGGAATTCTGCAGTAAAGTCCGTTATCCCAAATGAAGTTAAATACTTTCATGAAATCAATTTCAAAACATTTGGACCATATACACTTGCAATACATAGCTTTTTATCACGTATAGATAGTTTAATGATTAAGAATCTGCCCCCTGGATCTATAACTGTATCGAGTACTGTGAAATTAATATTTTTATGGATTAAAATTGCTATTCCCCTTTGTCTAGAATTATAACAAGCTGAGAACACATTAGGAAACTCAGGTGTTTTAAGTTAATTCGAACCTCTAAGAGGTCTGTGGGTCTCTTGTAAAAGGACAACATCTGCCTGTAGTTTTTTGAGTTGGTTAAATATTTTTAACCTCTTTTCTCTGGAGCCAGCTCCATTTACATTCCATGTACCAAACCTTAGTGCGCCCATAGATGTCTGTGTATAACTAGGGGTGTACACTTTGTGTGTCGCTTAGACAGGTGGAGAGAATACATCACTTGTTCATAAATAAAGAGAAGGAGAGAGAAAAAAATGTGTGTGCATATTTACTAATATGAGTACGCTTGGCTTAAGTGTGTGTATCCTATATGACTGTGTGCGCTGTCTGACTGATGTAAATGTGCTGCCGTTGAGCGCATGACTGTGCGTGATCGTGCCAAAATATGTGTCAAAATAAAGGATGTTGTTTGTGGATGAGTGTGGAAGCAGGTGATCGAGGCAGTGAAAGAAATAAAGAAAGAAACCAAGGACAGGGGTGAGCAGCATAAAAACAAGAGGGGGAAAAGAGAGAAAAAACCCCCCAAAAACCCCCGGAAACATTCCAATCAAACCACTGACAGAGAGTGACAGTGTTAATTCTGCTATCATATCACACTTAAGATGCGATTTGATACTGGTAAGTTAAACAGATGTTAATGCAAGTTAGTGTGAGTGGATAGGGAAAGGTGTAGCTGATTCCTATCTGGTGTGAGGTTAATACAGCCACGGAGTGATGTTGGGGTCGCGGTGGAGCTGTCCGTCCATGTACAGCCGGTCCACAGCGATGACAGCACGGGAGCCCTTCTGGATGAAGCCGCGTCGGATTGGGAAGAGGACCCTGCGTCGTTCCAAGATCTCTTTGGGTCACTGGTCGTTCACGCTGAAGTCTGTTCCTTTTAATTCCCTGCCGCGGCTTTTCACATGTTGCTTTTGTTTGAAGTGGCCGAATTTGGCCACGATAGGACATGGTTTCATGGTCGCAGCCCGCATGGGGCCGAGGCGATGTACCCTATCGAAGACGATGTTCTTCACCGTGTCCTCCGGCAGCTTCAGGTGGGTTTTGATGAAGCTTTTCACCGTAGTCTCCGCGTCCTCTCCAGCGGCTTCTGGAATACCAGAAAATACCAGATTATCACGCATGCTACGAGCTTGTAGATCAGTAACTGTTTCTTTTATTTTTTTATTTTCTCTATTGAGCTGAGTAACATTGTCTGTGAGACATTTCACCGACTCCCTTAGCGTGGCATTTTCAGCAGCAAGCGTTTCCACGTGCTGCTGGCTGAACTCCAGGGATTCTCAAAAGCATTTGAATTCCCGGTGAAGAATCTCCACCAAGGACAGCCTTGCATCGAAACTGGACAATCGTTGGTCGATTGACTCTAGGATGTCTGCAATATCTTTGCCGGCTGGCGATGTTGTGCCGGGGGAATCTGCCTGGCGAAGTTTTTTCGACGACGGCGTCTCAGATCTGGCCGGGGAAGATACACTCTGGCCCTTCTTCATCACGAGATCCTGGAAGCACTGATCAATATAATCTTGGAGAGTCTCTAAACTCTCCCCGTTGTTCTCCAGGGTGTTGGAGATGATTTAGACAAATGTTGTTAGTTATAAGACAATTGATAAGTTTATTTGGTAATACTGAAGCTTAAAGGAATTTGTTCAAATCTAAACTACCATTCGCTTTAATTTTCCGCCAAAATTTCCGGCGTCTGACGTCAGTTACAACATGAGTCGCTTACCTTGTCCGTCACTTCCATCACTTACCTCCTACCCAACAGTCTCCCTACCTCCGACAGTCTCCTTACATTAGAAGTTTATAATGATGATGATTGTGTTTCTGCTGTTCTGATGGATCTTGTAGAAATGTTTAGCTGATTTAGAGTTTAGAAATGTGTTAACATAGAATGTAGAATTATTGTAGAGACACTGACACTGCCCTCAATGTAATAAAGGCCTGATTGTGTCATGAACTTAGGAGTAGAGTATAGGAGACCCTCCCCAGTTGAGCTGCGAAAGTAAAACAGAGAGGAGTTAATGCTGAGTGGAAATTCCCCAGAGAATGTTTGGGTGGGGGTCTCAACATTTGACCTGGATAACTGTGGTCTGGAAGGGAGATGGGTTTTTTTGACCTCTAGGGAGTCACCTACACCCACAGTGCTTTAACTGTTATGCACACTCATTCACGTGCAGTCACACATACACATAGACACACGGGAACGCGCACATGTAGGCATTCACATGCACACACTCAAGTGAAAGTATGTAAACATAGCACTTAGTTTTATGGCACCTTGTAGAGGGTTTAGAAGGGGGGTCACTGATACAAAACTGCATGTAACAGACAAAGGAGTTGAGATCTGCAGAGGAGTTCCAGGGTCCTGTACATCTCCCTTCTAGAAGGTGTAATCAATAAGTGTGATCAATGAGTGTGGATTAATAAAAGTGTTGTGAATTGACTACTGAGTCCCCGGTGTTCTTTCTGGAGGCCTGAGGAATCTACGAACCGGGCGAAACTGTTTAGAGGTAACAATCTCCACAGAGTTTCCTGACTCTGTGTCACATGTGGGGTCAAAACGTTTCATGTGGTTCAAAGTTCAAAGCTGCTGACTGTCAGGAAGCATCAGACGAACATCATAAAACACCCCCTCTGACCTCAGCGCTCCAATCAGAGCAGGAAGGTCCCATGACGGAGGCACTGCGACCACACCCACACTTCCTGTCAGTCCCTCTGATTGATAGCCGCCTCCATCAGTATCATATATATCCATATAATCACCCTGACGCTATGATGTTGTGATGTTGGTGCTGTATGAACAACATTAAATGTTTTTACATATTAACATGATGTCTCTGTGTCTCTCTGTCACATATACAGTTCTTCTCTTTCAGATTTGTGTTGTTGTGTTTGTTGTCACAGGTTACAAAAAAGATTCTTACTTCACTCCAACGTATGTGAGTTTTTATTATATCTGCAAACATATATATATATATAAAAAAAAAAAACACCCAGCACGCCCCTGCGGGCGGTTTATCCTTCAAGCTCGGGTCCTCTACCAGAGGCCTGGGAGCTTGAGGGTCCTGCGCAGTATCTTAGCTGTTCCCAGGACTGCGCTCTTCTGGACAGAGATCTCCGATGTTATTCCCGGGATCTGCTGGAGCCACTCGCCTAGCTTGGGAGTCACCGCACCTAGTGCTCCGATTACCACGGGGACCACCGTTACCTTCACCCTCCACATCCTCTCGAGCTCTTCTCTGAGCCCTTGGTATTTCTCCAGCTTCTCGTGTTCCTTCTTCCTGATATTGCTGTCATTCGGAACCGCTACATCGATCACTACGGCCGTCTTCTTCTGTTTGTCTACCACCACTATGTCCGGTTGGTTAGCCACCACCATTTTGTCCGTCTGTATCTGGAAGTCCCACAGGATCTTAGCTCGGTCATTCTCCACCACCCTTGGGGGCATCTCCCATTTTGACCTCGGGACTTCAAGGCCGTATTCAGCACAGATGTTTCTGTACACTACCCCGGCCACTTGGTTATGGCGTTCCATGTATGCCCTGCCTGCTAGCATCTTACACCCTGCTGTTATGTGCTGGTGCATCTTTACACAGCCTTCACTTGGGGCCTTACTTGGTGTGATAGACCCCAGCCTCTATGGATATTGTGCTCCACCTGGCTGGGATCTCACTTGGGGCGGGTCCAGGGGCATACTGTGTCCATCCATGAAAGAGTTCCGCACAGCCAGGCAAGATGACTGGAAAGAGTCTTTGGTTAGGATTAGGCAGTGAAAAAGCAGAGTGGTTAGGGAAACTGACCGAAACTCATGTTTCGTCATTGAATCCTAAGAAAATGTTAGTAAAGGTTATGGCTGACTCCACCACCCCCAGTGGACTCTGAGACAGCAGCACGAGCCAGCTTATTACCTGTTATTTACACTGCGTTTTACATACAGATTTCAGGACACATCAGTAATTGACCTCAAGAGAGGTTTTCGGCCTTTTAACAATTATAGGGAGGATTCAGGGTCACCTGGTCCAGCCCTAACTATATGCTTTAGCAAAAAGGAAAGTTTGAAGCCTAATCTTAAAAGTAGAGATAGTGTCTGTCTCCTGAATCCAAACTGGAAGCTGGTTCCACAGAAGAGGGGCCTGAAAACTGAAGGCTCTGCCTCCCATTCTACTTTTAAATACTCTAGGAACAACAAGTAGGCCTGCAGTGTCCATGTTCAAAGGCATTGTAAACTTTTTCTGTTGATTGTAAAGTTTTCTTCCCACACAGTGTACAGTGGACTCCAATGTTTTTGTCACTTTTTATGGAATCAAACTCAAAGTAATGTAAGTACTTCCAATCTCTCTCCCACACTCGATACATTTTCCATTGTTGATCTGCACATGTCCGTTACCATGGACGTCACACTTGTACATCATTGTCATGAGACACTCTCACCAACAAACACGGTTTAGTAACGCAGTAACGCAGCGTGCTCGATCCCTTACATTACCCGTTACTTGAAAAAGGTAACTGGATTACTTGTAACACGTTACTGCCTTTTTTTTTTTTTTTTTTGCCTGTCCCATTTGGTTCTTTAGCCATCAGAATTGTTGTCTGAAGACCAACAAGGATACCCAATGGATTTACTTTGCCAAATGGATCATCGTGGCATTGCCATATTGGTCCATTTGATCGATCTTTGTTTTTATTATTTATTATATTTTATTTTCAGATGTTACAGACGGGACAGACATGAGTGAGGGATAGGAAAGGGAGAAAGAAAGAGGAAGGAAAGGAAAAACAGAAAGGGGGGGAGAAAAAAAATAAAAATCTCCTGGATCACCTGTTGAGAGAAGAATAGAAAACAAGCAAAAAAACAAAAAAAATAAAGCAACATACTAAACACAACACCATCGCATTAATCTAGCTAAGTGTAAACAGCAGTAAATACTAAATATTCAATGTTGTTGTGCAGCACGCAGGACAGACAGCGCACAATGTGCTTCGAAGTAGCAGCCAAGAAAGGTGTAATTTAAGTCTGTGACAGGGGATTTCTACGAATCTCCCAAACAGTTCTTCTTTTTTTTTTTTCGTCTTTTTTTTTACTAAAAAAAAATTTCCAAGCGCACCATGTGCTTTGAGGCAGCAGCCAAGAAAGCTGTAGTCCGCGTCTGTGAATACCCATGTGTACACCTGTGTGCATACCTGTGTGGATCAGCATGCTTGCATTCCAAAGGTTTCTCCATGTAATGATCTGCTAGGGAGTGTGGGGAGCCACAGCCCTGTCCTCTATGGTATCAAGCAGGTATGGAGGAGATCAAAACTCCAGACATCCAGAGGCCCCCAGAACACAAGAGACCAAGGAAGACCCACAGAGGGGGCAGCCGCGCCACTGTTCCAGTAAGAGCTGAGGAGAGTCCCAGATGAGGGCTCACTCAGCAACCGCGGAGCAGAAGCCAGGGGGAGTTGCAGTGACGCGCCCGTGAGCTCCGCCGGCAGCCAGCTGTGCCTGAGTGACCGAGCCCCAGGCCGAGAGGCCGGGGGCACCCCACCTCCGAAATGGCCCGAGCGAGCCCCAATAAGCGGCCGCCAAGGAGTGAGCCGGTGTGTACCCGGACGCCCACCCCCAGACACAAAGAACCACCAACGCACCGACACCTGAGGGAGTCCGCCACCGGCAGGGGAAGTGATGGTGGGTGGAGATAGGCCCTCCAAGGTTTGGAGGCCTGAGATGTCCCCAGAGAGGTGGCGTCTGATACCCAACCTGACATATAGACACAGACATACAGGCACACACAGACACAAACATCCATTCCCACCCTCATGCTCTCATATGCACTTACTCCACACTCAACCAACGTGGAGACAGACATAAAGAGACACTGTACACACAATCACACTCCCCAAGCGTACTCTACCAACCGGGTCTAGGTACCCTTGCTCCTGGAGGGGGGGAACTGCACCCAGACCCAGGTGGTGTTACCCTTTTCCCTGCGGTGGGGAGAGGCAGACCGCCTCGACTCTGCAGCAGCAGGGAGACCCCACACCCCAGACCGCAGTAACACGTTACTGCCTATCTCTGCACCTAAGAATGTCATTGTTTTAATCCAGAGTTACTCATATAAGGTTATGCATTTGTGCCTAAGAAATGATCCAGCTCCTCATATAAGTGAGGTAACACAGGTGGATATCAGTAATGTGCGTGCTGGAGCTGCTCTTCTACCTAGTGTTAGATTTGTATTGTTGATTGTCATTCATGCTTAGAAATATTTACTCATATATGCTTAGAGTTTATAGTCGATGTCATATTGATAGGGGTCTGATCCTTAATAGTCTGCAAAGACTTTGTGTGCATTCCAGGGTGTTCTGGCATTCACACCCTCCTGGGAGCATGGCAGCGGTCATACCTTCTCTTATTGTTTCATGTTAGGATAAACACATCTATATCTGTTCTAGTCTAAGTGCCTTTTGTTTAGATGAACTGCTGGACTCCCAGGCCAGCAGATTTAGGCAAGTCTTTTACGGGGTCACACTCCAGATCTATGAAGTTTGTCACGATTTGAGCATGCTGTTTAGGGTCCATGGCCACATGTTCCAGCGCTGTAACCATGAGTGAGCTCATGTCATGAATAAATGTATCATAATAAATATCTACTAATATCATAACAGCAGCAAATATTGAGTATATCAGTACAGACTTCAGTCTTTCATGGGTTCAATGCTGATAACTGTTTTTAAACAAACTTTATTTTTTGCATTTGTTAACAAGTATTAACAAACTGTATTAACATTTATGGATTAACACATCTGTATGTGTGTAAAGCATGCCCCCCCCCCCCCCCCCCACCCACAGCCCCTTAGTGAGACAGAACAAACAAAAACCCTTTTCCCGTAAAGGCAAATCAAAGAAGGCAAATAGAATAACATGGGGTAATACTGCTGGGTCCAGAGGGTCAGAGATAATGACTCATTCTCAGCAATGTTACAGTTTAAAAACCAGACCAGAAATCCCTCCACACTCAGCAGTGTGACTGTCACTGCAGTTATTTCAGTGGGCTGAAGTTTGATCTGTGTTGTTTACTAAAGTGCAACAAAAGCTGTTTAACATGTTTCATTTTTAATTTGGACAGAAACATTGTGATTTTTGTCTTTTAAGCAAATATAGCAGTCTGTGACATCACTGATGAATCCATCCGTTGTGTTTGAGCCTGTTATCACTACACAAACGTTTGTTTAGTCTTTCCCGAGAAATAAAGTCAAAAACATGGCAGTCAGACATCCCAAGCTGGGTAAAGGGCACTGTTGGTGGCTACACTTACTGTAACGCCCAGTGATTTTAGAGAATATCAGTAGTTACACACTACAGTGGGATATCCCAGCACTGGTGTTAAGACAAACATGGACACATACAGAATAGAAATAATATTTTGTAACAGCCGAATTAAACTCTGAGCTGATTTAGAAACATCACCTCGGAGCACTGTATGTTACTGTAATGTTTTACACTGAACAACAAGCTTTACTGTTGTCTATAGTTTAGTGTTCAGTGCTGAAAGCAGGATTGGGATTTTGTAAATGTGTAAGTGATAGACTTTGTGGAGATCAGAGTACATGAGTGCATTTCAAACACGTGGCTGTTATGTGGGTGGGGACGATCAGCCGATATTTAGCCGAAGCTGACACTGAGAACGATCACAACCAGTCATGGACCGTCTCTGGATCCTGAGCTGCACTCTGTGTGTCCTCCTGAGCTGGATACGTGTGGATCAAGCGGTGGCTGAACCGTGAGTTTGTCTTCAGCGTGTTTTTGTCTGTGTGAGTTGTTCACTGCAGTAACTGCTGTATGTGTGATGCTGTATGCAGCCAGTACCTGGTGGCCATTCCTGCAGTTATTGAAGCTGGAGCTGAGGCCAAATTCTGTGCAACTCTCCGACAGCCCAGTGGGACTCTGGTCATGACTGTCACTTTGATGTCCCGAGAGAAGAACACAACCTTATTCACGCATACGTCAAATGAGGCCTTTCAAACCTGTGTTCAGTTTGAGGTTGGCAACCAGCACTTTCACACACAAAGTGTGTGTTAGTTGTTATCGTAAGCATTATAGGCTTTAATGACTATCTAAATATCCCACTGTCTCAGGCTCCTTTGGTACAAAAGGAGGTGCAACATTTTCAGGTGGAGGTACGAGGAGACACATTTTACTCCAAACAAGTCAGAAAAGTGATGATCCGAGCGTCTGATCCCGTCACATTCATCCAAACAGACAAACCCATCTACCTCCCTGGACAAAAAGGTAACAATGTGCTGTTATGTTATATAAGACATGTAGTTCATTCAAATTCCAACATCATGAGCCAGCTGCTCCACCATCTCCAATTTGTGTAACAAGTTTTATGGTCCAAAATTTGGACACACATGCAATGATTGATGTGAAAGTTGTGCTTCATTTAGCAAATGCTTTTCAAGATATTTAATACGGTCCATCGACCGAAATATTTGTTCGCACTTTGAAATCTGAGTCCATCTTTGAATATAACTATTTTAAAAATTCACAGTAATGCAAAATAAAACATGCAGAATACTCAGAGTGCATGACTCCCCCCAAAGGGCAAAGTCCATATTATATCACTCAGACATGATTTATTGTTTGTACCATCTGTCCCCGATTAGAGTCAAATTCATTTTATGTGAAAGTTTAATGGTTTTATCCTTAATAGTTTTATTGTTCACAATTAAATTATGTTCAAACATGGAATTTAAAGCACCAAAGTGGAGGGCCACGGGTGCCAAAATGTATGAAACACATAATTAGACAATAAATGAAATGTCTTGTTAATTAAAATATAAATTAGTGATACCAATTCAATTTAAATAAATTATATATATATATATATATATATATATTAGGGGTGCAACACTACCTGTATCGATATTGAACCGTTCGATACAGTGCTTTCGGTTCGGTACGCATATGTATCGAACAATACAAAATTTCAATTTATTTTATCAACTTTTCTTCTGAGGACGCTGTCTGTGTTGAGAGCTCAGTGGATCTGCGCTCGACAGTGCAGCCTAGGTGGAGTAGTCGAACGCGGTAGGTCGTTAACAGAGATTTGCCGTGTTGTGGCTTTAACGTCATTTCAGATTAACGCTGACAGCACTAGTGGGAACACAACGAATATGACTGCACATTTACGCCGACATCATCCTAGTGCAAAGACAAGTGGAAGCAGACAAAAACAACAAGCACGCATGCTACAAACTTTACCCGAGTCATTTAGACATCTTGGCATACAGCTTGATGTCATCCATGTACAGGAGGTGGCTGACAACTGCTCCATTCCGTAGTCGGTATCCGTAGCCAGTCTTGTTAATGATCTCACTGAGGGGGTTCAGGCCTATGCAGAACAGCAGTGGGGACAGAGCATCTCCTTGGTAGATCCCGCACTTGATGGTGACTTGTGCTTTGGGCTTGGAGTTGGCCTCAAGTGTTGTACGCCATATCCCCATTGAGTTCCTGATGAAGGCTCTTAGGGTCCTGTTGATCTTGTACAATTCTAAGCATTCCAGTATCCAGCTGTGGGGCATTGAGTCATAGGCCTTCTTGTAATCAATCCAGGCAGTGCACAGGTTGGTCAGTCTGGTCTTGCAGTCTCGGCTGACTGTTCTGTCTACCAGTAGCTGGTGTTTTGCGCCTCTGGTATTCTTGCCAATCCCTTTCTGTGCCCCACTCATGTATTGACCCATGTGCCTGTTCATCTTAGCCGATATGATGCCTGATAGGAGCTTCCATGTAGTACTGAGGCAGGTTATTGGTCGGTAGTTGGATGGGACCGGTCCCTTCTTGGGGTCCTTGGGGATCAAGACCGTTCGACCTTCGGTTAGCCATTCCGGGTGTCTCTCGTTAACTAGCAGCTGGTTCATTTGTGCTGCCAGACGCTCGTGGAGTGCAATCAGCTTCTTCAGCCAGTAGGCGTGAACCATGTCGGGCCCTGGTGCTGTCCAACTCTTCATACTGGAGACCCTTTCTTGGATATCTGCCACTGTGATGGTTACTGGACCCTGTTCAGGGAGGTCGCTATGGTCTGCCTTCAGATCCACTAGCCACTGAGCATTGCCGTTATGGGTTGCGTCCTTCTCCCATATGCTCTTCCAGTATTGCTCCGTCTCCAGCCTTGGTGGTGCTGTTCTCTTATTGTTCCCTTGCCACTGAGAGTACACCTTTGCTGGTTCTGTGGAGAACAGCTGGTTTATTCTCCTGCCTTCTATCTCTCTGGTGTACCTCCTCAAGTGGCTGGCCAAGGCTGTGAGTCTTTGCTTGGCAGTTTCCAAGGCCTCAGGTATGGACAGCTTGCTGTATTTCTTATGCACCTTCTTTGTCGCACCTTTCTGCAACTCCGTTAGTTGGCTAACCTCCCTCCGTGCTACTTTGATCTTGCCCTCTAGCCTCCTTCTCCATGGAGGGTACTGCCCCTTGTGGCTGTTCAACTTGTAGCCAAGCATCTTACTGATCGTATTGTAGATCAGCTTGTTAGTGTTGGTAATCATGGTTGTAGGTATCGTCCGTAGTGCTGCATTAACATCATCTAGCAGACCTTCTGGAGGTACTTCACGTAATCTTGGTAACCAAGGTTTCAAGCTTGGCCATGATCCTATTTTTTAGGTCAGTTCCTCTCGCACTCAACGATCCTTCTCCTATCGCACTTGGGGCTATGTACCCAATCTCGGGTGGGGGTGACCTGGTGTCCTGACTCCTCCTTGCCGTAGCATTTGTGTTGTACCTCGTCAATCTCTAGCTGTGAGAGCAGTCCCTTCTTTCGAATGTTGGAACACTGAGCTACTAGTTGTTTCGCCGTCATTGTGGATGTTGGGTATCGAAGAATCCATAGGTACCTCATTCTATTCGTGTAGCCCCTTCCACCAAGGTTACTTGCGTAGTAGCATTCCAACAACGCCCTGTTTTCGTCTCTTGCCCACCGATGCCTTCTTGTTCCAGTAGCCCACTTGTCATCAGGGTGCCCTGGTTCCTCAACACCTGACGCGGACCTTGTTGATCCAGGCGACGTCCGAGCCGGCATGCCTTCATATTTATCTGTCTCGCTCATGTCTGCGGTAGGCTCGCTTAGGATAGGGGGTCTAGCCTTAGGACCCTTACTGGATACAGACGCCCCAGGCAGGAATCGAACTTGCGATCCTCTGCTCCAAAGGCGTGTAATCTAAAAAAAAATCGTGTAATCTAAAAAAAAAAAAATATATATATATACACATATATATACACATATATATATATAAAACACCCAGCACGCCCCTGCGGGCGGTTTATCCTTTCAAGCTCGGGTCCTCTACCAGAGGCCTGGGAGCTTGAGGGTCCTGCGCAGTATCTTAGCTGTTCCCAGGACTGCGCTCTTCTGGACAGAGATCTCCGATGTTATTCCCGGGATCTGCTGGAGCCACTCGCCTAGCTTGGGAGTCACCGCACCTAGTGCTCCGATTACCACGGGGACCACCGTTACCTTCACCCTCCACATCCTCTCGAGCTCTTCTCTGAGCCCTTGGTATTTCTCCAGCTTCTCGTGTTCCTTCTTCCTGATATTGCTGTCATTCGGAACCGCTACATCGATCACTACGGCCGTCTTCTTCTGTTTGTCTACCACCACTATGTCCGGTTGGTTAGCCACCACCATTTTGTCCGTCTGTATCTGGAAGTCCCACAGGATCTTAGCTCGGTCATTCTCCACCACCCTTGGGGGCATCTCCCATTTTGACCTCGGGACTTCTAGGTTATACTCGGCACAGATGTTCCTGTACACTATGCCGGCCACTTGGTTATGGCGTTCCATGTATGCCTTGCCTGCTAGCATCTTGCACCCTGCTGTTATGTGCTGGATTGTCTCTGGGGCATCTTTACACAGCCTGCACCTGGGGTCTTGCCTGGTGTGATAGACCCCAGCCTCTATGGATCTTGTACTCAGAGCTTGTTCTTGTGCTGCCATGATTAGTGCCTCTGTGCTGTCTTTCAGTCCAGCTTTGTCCAGCCACTGGTAGGATTTCTGGATATCAGCCACCTCCTCTATCTGCCGGTGGTACATCCCGTGCAGGGGCCTGTCCTTCCATGATGGTTCCTCGTCTCCCTCCTCTTTCTTGGGTTTCTGCTGCCTGAGGTATTCACTGAGCACTCGGTCAGTTGGGGCCATCTTCCCAATGTATTCTTGGATGTTCCTTGTCTCATCCTGGACTGTGGTGCTGACACTCACCAGTCCCCGGCCCCCTTCCTTCCGCTTAGCGTACAGCCTCAGGGTGCTGGACTTGGGGTGAAACCCTCCATGCATGGTCAGGAGCTTTCTTGTCTTTATGTCAGTGGCTTCTATCTCCTCCTTTGGCCAGCCTATTACCCCAGCAGGGTACCTGATCACGGGCAGGGCGTATGTGTTGATGGCCCGGATCTTGTTCTTACCATTCAGCTGACTCCTCAGGACTTGCCTGACCCTCTGCAGGTACTTGGTGGTTGCAGCCTTTCTAGCGGCCTCTTCATGGTTCCCATTTGCCTGCGGGATCCCCAGGTACTTGTAACTGTCCTCTATGTCTGCAATGTTGCCTTCTGGTAGTTCAATCCCCTCAGTTCTGACTACCTTCCCTCTCTTTGTTACCATCCGACTACACTTCTCCAGTCCGAACGACATTCCAATGTCATTGCTGTATAGCCTGGTAGTGTGGATCAGTGAATCGATGTCTCGTTCACTCTTGGCATACAGCTTGATGTCATCCATGTACAGGAGGTGGCTGACAACTGCTCCGTTCCATAGTCGGTATCCGTAGCCAGTCTTGTTAATGATCTCACTGAGGGGGTTCAGGCCTATGCAGAACAGCAGTGGGGACAGAGCATCTCCTTGGTAGATCCCGCACTTGATGGTGACTTGTGCTATGGGCTTGGAGTTGGCCTCTAGTGTTGTACGCCACATCCCCATTGAGTTCCTGATGAAGGCTCTTAGGGTCCCATTGATCTTGTACAATTCTAGGCATTCCAGTATCCAGCTGTGGGGCATTGAGTCATAGGCCTTCTTGTAATCAATCCAGGCAGTGCACAGGTTGGTCAGTCTGGTCTTGCAGTCTCGGCTGATTGTTCTGTCTACCAGTAGCTGGTGTTTTGCACCTCTGGTATTCTTGCCAATTCCTTTCTGTGTCCCGCTCATGTATTGACCCATGTGCCTGTTCATCTTAGCCGATATGATGCCTGACAGGAGCTTCCATGTAGTACTGAGGCAGGTTATTGGTCGGTAGTTGGAGGGGACCGGTCCCTTCTTGGGGTCCTTGGGGATCAGGACCGTCCGACCTTCGGTTAGCCATTCCGGGTGTCTCTCGTTAACTAGCAGCTGGTTCATTTGTGCTGCCAGACGCTCGTGGAGTGCAGTCAGCTTCTTCAGCCAGTAGGCGTGAACCATGTCGGGCCCTGGTGCTGTCCAACTCTTCATACTGGAGACCCTTTCTTGGATATCTGCCACTGTGATGGTTACTGGACCCTGTTCAGGGAGGTCGCTGTGGTCTGCCCTCAGATCCACTAGCCACTGAGCATTGCCGTTATGGGTTGCATCCTTCTCCCATATGCTCTTCCAGTATTGCTCCGTCTCCAGCCTTGGTGGTGCTGTTCTCTTATTGTTCCCTTGCCACTGAGAGTACACCTTTGCTGGTTCTGTGGAGAACAGCTGGTTTATTCTCCTGCCTTCTATCTCTCTGGTGTACCTCCTCAAGCGGCTGGCCAAGGCTGTGAGTCTTTGCTTGGCAGTTTCCAAGGCCTCAGGTATGGACAGCTTGCTGTATTTCTTAGGCACCTTATTTGTCGCACCTTTCTGCAACTCTGTTAGTTGGCTAACCTCCCTCCGTGCTACTTTGATCTTGCCCTCTAGCCTCCTTCTCCATGGAGGGTACTGCCCCTTGTGGCTGTTCAACATGTAGCCAAGCATCTCACTGATCACTGCTGCCGTATTGTAGATCAGCTTGTTAGTGTCGGTAATCGTGGTTGTAGGTATTGCCCGTAGTGCTGCATTAACATCATCTAGCAGACCTTCTGAGGGTACTTCACGTAATCTTGGTAACCGGCTACGGGGGATCCAGGTTTCAAGCTTGGCCATGATCCTATTTTTCAGGTCAGTTCCTCTCGCACTCAATGATCCTTCTCCTATCGCACTTGGGGCTATGTACCCAATCTCGGGTGGGGGTGATGATATCTCCCCCCTGACCTGGCGTCCTGACTCCTCCTTGCCGTAGCATTTGTGTTGTACCTCGTCAATCTCTAGCTGTGAGAGCAGTCCCTTCTTTCGAATGTTGGAACACTGAGCTACTAGTTGTTTCGCCGTCATTGTGGATGTTGGGTATCGAAGAATCCATAGGTCCCTGTAACGGTGGACCCAAGAAATACCAGCCGGAGCGACTTTTGACAGTGCAGAACTTTTTATTAAGCTCGGGTTGTAGTGGACACATGTACTCCGCGCTCTCTTTCTCTGCTGTCACGTTCCTTCTCCGTCTGTCACTGCCAACACATAAAGAGACACAATCACTGTCAGATCCCAGCACACCTGTTCACCCCGCCCCTGCGCCGCCCCGGGAGCTCACTGCGTCACGCCTCCTCTGCAGCTGGCCAAGGACCACACCCACGCCACAGTCCCTCATCCTATTCATGTAGCCCCTTCCGCCGGGGTTACTTGCGTAGTAGCATTCCAACAACGCCCTGTTTTCGTCCCTTGCCCACCGATGCCTTCTTGTTCCAGTAGCCCACTTTTCGTCAGGGTGCCCTGGTTCCTCAACACCTGACGCGGACCTTGTTGATCCGGGCGACGTCCGAGCCGGCATGCCTTCATATTTATCTGTCTCGCTCATGTCTGCGGTAGGCTTGCTTAGCATAGGGGGTCTAGCCTTAGGACCCTTACTGGATACAGACGCACCAGGCAGGAATCGAACTTGCGATCCTCTGTTCCAAAGGCGTGTAGTTTAACCACTACGCTATCCAGCTGCTATATATATATATATATATATATATGTATGTACATACATACATATACTGTTTATATGTATGTATGTATGTATGTATATACATTAATTAAATATCAAATATCTCAAAAAGTTTCTTTTCATCTGGATGTTTTCAGTGGGGAAACCCTGAACCAGTGACTTTGTTTTGTTCCAGCCAGGGTGCGATACCAGAGCTCTGCTTTGCACTTCTTCCATGTAGTGAACGGCAGATTGTTCCTTCAGTGGGCTGGTTTCAGTCATTATACAAATGTACTGTTTATAAGATTGGGGAAACTTGCAGTCAGCTGAGATTGAAGAAGTCACCTGGATCAATTTCTCCACTGAAAACGTCCAGATGAACAGAATCAACTTTTGGAGATTTACTTACCTGGATAATTGAGCGTACACCAACACACATTTAGGTTTTTATTTCTGATTTCCAGTTTCCAGCACATATTTAATGATCTTTTTATATATTCAATTCATTTTTTCTCATTTTGATTATTTACAAGGATAGTTAATTATTTCATTGTCCAATTATTGGTTTTCAATTTAATTAATTATTTTGTGTTCATTAATCAGTTTTATCTGTCACCCATCAAACTCAGGGACACAGACAATTTAATGCTTTGGCCGGGTGTCTGTTTATTTAGTGTGCCCTGCTTAATGCACACAGCCATTCGGACCTGATGGAGCTACACCACAAGAAATATTTTAAAATACTTGCCGTGTCACCAAATATGATTTTGTTATTTTTATGTAGTGCAACCTTCAAGCATTTGGTCGGTCTGTCCACATAACCACCAATTCATATCAGTCCCTTATCTGAGATCTGTATTGACTTGCTGTGTAGGGTAAAAATCAGATGTTGTGTTTGTTGATAAGCTGCAGTGACAGATCACGATGCACTGCAGCACAGCAACCATGAAATATTTAATTGAAAATTGAAACTCAAAATACATAATTTAATTAATAATAAAATTGTTTAGATATTTAATTAATTATTTCCATTTTAATTAGTAATGTAATTAAGTGTTTATTTTGTTAATTTTAGCAGTCATGGCCCCAACCCTAATGGACCTTTGTTTTAAAGTATAAGGAGAGAAACAGAGACACAATCTCTTTAAAATTTTTCTCACAGTGAATTTCAGAGTCGTTGCGATGGATAATAAGATGCGACCGGCCAATCAGCTGGTGAGTTTTTGAACAGTGTTATTAATGATGCTGTTTAGAATTGAGATGCAGTGATTTACACAACAATTTCTTAACTCCACCTGTCTTTGGTTCTTTCTTTCAGTATGATGTCATTGAACTTCAGGTAAGAGAATATCTCCAGAAAAGGTTTTTTTACTTCTGCTGTAAATGCATCAACACAATGCTGAACACATGGAGTCAGACTTGATTGTTCCCTGCTCACTGCTTATGTACACACTGCTTCTGCAGTATTACTCCAGGTCACTGACAGTTTCAAAACTGGACAAATTGGGTTGCATATATACAGAGGTGGGTCGAGTATCCAAAAATGTTATTCAAGTAAGAGTAGCATTACTTTAAAATATTATTAAGTAAAAGTGAAAAGTAGTGTTCAAAAAAATACACCAGAGAGATTGCTGCCAGCGCTCGTAGGGTCAGGTGCAGCTGCCATTCCAGCCAGTCTTTAAGCCTGTATAATGATATTGACAACAAAGAGTTGTACTGGTCTTACAGCCAACAGGAAAATGTCCAGAATGCCAGATTCCCAGTCAAGTCCTGCTGTCACCACAACTTTGCACTGCCAGTAAAGTTAGAAAGCTAGCTCCCTGTGACTCATAGCTGACAATGGCCTTACCAGCTTATTATTCCTTTCATTGGTATTATAGAAAATGAACAAATAAACAAATGTTCAAAAGAATTATTGTGTTTTTACACCTGCCTTTTCATTGGCATTGTTGTCATTTTAGAGGCAAGGGAAACGATATATATATATATATAAAAAAAACACCCAGCACGCCCCTGCGGGCGGTTTATCCTTCAAGCTCGGGTCCTCTACCAGAGGCCTGGGAGCTTGAGGGTCCTGCGCAGTATCTTAGCTGTTCCCAGGACTGCGCTCTTCTGGACAGAGATCTCCGATGTTATTCCCGGGATCTGCTGGAGCCACTCGCCTAGCTTGGGAGTCACCGCACCTAGTGCTCCGATTACCACGGGGACCACCATTACCTTCACCCTCCACATCCTCTCGACCTCTTCTCTGAGCCCTTGGTATTTCTCCAGCTTCTCGTGTTCCTTCTTCCTGATATTGCTGTCATTCGGAACCGCTACATCGATCACTACGGCCGTCTTCTTCTGTTTGTCTACCACCACTATGTCCGGTTGGTTAGCCACCACCATTTTGTCCGTCTGTATCTGGAAGTCCCACAGGATCTTAGCTCGGTCATTCTCCACCACCCTTGGGGGCATCTCCCATTTTGACCACGGGACTTCCAGGTTATACTCGGCACAGATGTTCCTGTACACTATGCCGGCCACTTGGTTATGGCGTTCCATGTATGCCTTGCCTGCTAGCATCTTGCACCCTGCTGTTATGTGCTGGATTGTCTCTGGGGCATCTTTACACAGCCTGTACCTGGGGTCTTGCCTGGTGTGATAGACCCCAGCCTCTATGGATCTTGTACTCAGAGCTTGTTCTTGTGCTGCCATGATTAGTGCCTCTGTGCTGTCTTTCAGTCCAGCTTTGTCCAGCCACTGGTAGGATTTCTGGATATCAGCCACCTCCTCTATCTGCCGGTGGTATATACCGTGCAGGGGCCTGTCCTTCCATGATGGTTCCTCGTCTCCCTCCTCTTTCTTGGGTTTCTGCTGCCTGAGGTATTCACTGAGGACTCGGTCAGTTGGGGCCATCTTCCCAATGTATTCTTGGATGTTCGTTGTCTCATCCTGGACTGTGGTGCTGACACTCACCAGTCCCCGGCCCCCTTCCTTCCGCTTAGCGTACAGCCTCAGGGTGCTGGACTTGGGGTGAAACCCTCCATGCATGGTAAGGAGCTTTCTTGTCTTTATGTCAGTGGCTTCTATCTCCTCCTTTGGCCAGCCTATTACCCCAGCAGGGTACCTGATCACGGGCAGGGCGTACGTGTTGATGGCCCGGATCTTGTTCTTACCATTCAGCTGACTCCTCAGGACTTGCCTGACCCTCTGCAGGTACTTGGTGGTTGCAGCCTTTCTAGCGGCCTCTTCATGGTTCCCATTTGCCTGCGGGATCCCCAGGTACTTGTAACTGTCCTCTATGTCTGCAATGTTGCCTTCTGGTAGTTCAATCCCCTCAGTTCTGACTACCTTCCCTCTCTTTGTTACCATCCGACTACACTTCTCCAGTCCGAACGACATTCCAATGTCATTGCTGTATAGCCTGGTAGTGTGGATCAGTGAATCGATGTCTCGTTCACTCTTGGCATACAGCTTGATGTCATCCATGTACAGGAGGTGGCTGACAACTGCTCCGTTCCGTAGTCGGTATCCGTAGCCAGTCTTGTTAATGATCTCACTGAGGGGGTTCAGGCCTATGCAGAACAGCAGTGGGGAGAGAGCATCTCCTTGGTAGATCCCGCACTTGATGGTGACTTGTGCTATGGGCTTGGAGTTGGCCTCTAGTGTTGTACGCCACATCCCCATTGAGTTCCTGATGAAGGCTCTTAGGGTCCCATTGATCTTGTACAATTCTAGGCATTCCAGTATCCAGCTTTGGGGCATTGAGTCATAGGCCTTCTTGTAATCAATCCAGGCAGTGCACAGGTTGGTCAGTCTGGTCTTGCAGTCTCGGCTGACTGTTCTGTCTACCAGTAGCTGGTGTTTTGCGCCTCTGGTATTCTTGCCAATTCCTTTCTGTGTCCCACTCATGTATTGACCCATGTGCCTGTTCATCTTAGCCGATATGATGCCTGACAGGAGCTTCCATGTAGTACTGAGGCAGGTTATTGGTCGGTAGTTGGATGGGACCGGTCCCTTCTTGGGGTCCTTGGGGATCAGGACCGTCCGACCTTCGGTTAGCCATTCCGGGTGTCTCTCGTTAACTAGCAGCTGGTTCATTTGTGCTGCCAGACGCTCGTGGAGTGCAGTCAGCTTCTTCAGCCAGTAGGCGTGAACCATGTCGGGCCCTGGTGCTGTCCAACTCTTCATACTGGAGACCCTTTCTTGGATATCTGCCACTGTGATGGTTACTGGACCCTGTTCAGGGAGGTCGCTGTGGTCTGCCCTCAGATCCACTAGCCACTGAGCATTGCCGTTATGGGTTGCGTCCTTCTCCCATATGCTCTTCCAGTATTGCTCCGTCTCCAGCCTTGGTGGTGCTGTTCTCTTATTGTTCCCTTGCCACTGAGAGTACACCTTTGCTGGTTCTGTGGAGAACAGGTGGTTTATTCTCCTGCCTTCTATCTCTCTAGTGTACCTCCTCAAGCGGGTGGCCAAGGCTGTGAGTCTTTGCTTGGCAGTTTCCAAGGCCTCAGGTATGGACAGTTTGCTGTATTTCTTATGCACCTTCTTTGTCGCACCTTTCTGCAACTCCGTTAGTTGGCTAACCTCCCTCCGTGCTACTTTGATCTTGCCCTCTAGCCTCCTTCTCCATGGAGGGTACTGCCCCTTGTGGCTGTTCAACTTGTAGCCAAGCATCTCACTGATCACTGCTGCCGTATTGTAGATCAGCTTGTTAGTGTTGGTAATCGTGGTTGTAGGTATTGTCCGTAATGCTGCATTAACATCATCCAGCAGACCTTCTGAGTGTACTTCACGTAATCTTGGTAACTGGCTACGGGGATCCAGGTTTCAAGCTATACCTCGTCAATCTCTAGCTGTGAGAGCAGTCCTTTCTTTCGAATGTTGGAACACTGAGCTACTACTATGTGTAGTAGCTGTCACTGTCACTTGATTTAACAGGATCCTCACAGTAACAGGATTGGACAGTGGCTAAATGAAACATCCAATAGCAGAATACTGCAGCTTTCTTACTCCTTGGACGCTGAGGCCCCTGAGGGACCGTACCAGATCATTGTGTCAGTGGGTGAGAGGAAAATATCTCACAACTTCAAAGTGGAGAAATATGGTAAGTCAGTCTTATTTATTCTTAAATTCTTTGTTGTAATGGAGTGCAAATGCTGACATTCATATTTCCCCCAGTTTTACCCAAATTTGATGTGACAGTAAATATATCTGAAGAAGTGAGTATTGGGCAGGAAGACATTGAAGCTAAAGTGTGTGCAAAGTAAGGAAAAGTTCTTTCAGGACAAATTATGTGTTGTAAAATCTGGAGTTTGGAGAGCAAATGACTCATAATGTTTACTTATTTTTCTTAAAACAGGTACACGTATGGACAGCCTGTACCAGGACGTGTTACAGTCAATGTATGCAGACCTATTAATTTGTATAGAGGTTTTGGTATATCGTCGCACGATTACGATCTTTTGGCCCTATTGCAGATGGGTGGCTCCTGCCACACAGAGACAAAGCAGGTACAGTTATGGCTTCATTTCTCTTTTATTCCCTGATACTTTGGGTACATTCAGGCCACTGCATTAGCATTACGGCACACGGGTTGCCTGCTGTACTCAGTTAAGCTGGCGCCGTGTGTCCTCTTTACTTTTTTTCACTACAGTTTCATTGTCTCATATGTCACATACTGGGTTATGTGCCTTCATTGAGCCGTGAGCTAAGGCAAGTGGTGTGTTTCATTATGTCTGACACACAAGAGAATACAATTTCAGACTGTTACACTGACACAAGCAGAATGAATAGCTACAGGGTTTACTGAAACATGCAAACACAAATAGAAATACAGCCTGAAGTCTCTCAGGCAAGCTTCCATGAGTTCAAACCCCATTGTTAGATTCAAAGAAGGACATGGGAATAAAGGATGTGCTTTTGCAACAGGCTGCTCAACAATGTGATACAAGTTCAAACTGGTTGTCTGCTAAGTTGTCTGTTATGTGTAGAAACAATAATCCCTTGAGGCAGGTGTCCTTGTTGTGCTTGGATGGTTCATAGGTCAACATAAAGTACCTGATGCAAATAAAGGAATGAAAGAAAAAAAGCTTTCTCTAGAAATGATCAGGTATGGGGACTGAACTGGAAATGAATGTAAAAGCAGCCAAAGTCTAAACAAAAACTGCTCAAGCAGGAAGAAATTAACAAAGTTTGGCTCTTTGGAAGCCAACAAACAAAAAAAAGGGTGGTTGGGTGAAGATTTTTTTCACAGTACTGTATAACATATATATGGTAGTACTGAGATTTTGAGGATGTAAATGAGATGCTGCTGGGAAATTTAAACGATACAGTGGTTTTGTGAGGTGATACCATCATACTGCTATACAGGCCCAGCTCGACAGGATGTTTGGGATGTTGTGGAGGATACAGCGTCTGTTTTTTCCAAAAAGAATTTCAGATTTCGATTCATCTGAGCACAGAGCAGTGTTTGTCATTTTAAATGAGCTTTTGCCCAGAAAAGAATGCAGCGTTTCCAGTTCGCATTCACATTTGACTTTTGAACTTTGTGCGCAGATATTGATTTGTGGAAGTGCTCCTGAGGCCATGCAGTGATCTGAGTGGCAGAATGATGACAGTTTTTCATGCATTGCTGCCCAAGGACCTGGAGACTGCATCTGATAGTGGATTTCAGCCTTATCCTTTGCATGTTTTGATGACATTGTGCGCTGCAGATGATGAGATATTCCCCGTCTTGATAATTTTACATTAATGAAATTATTCTGTCATTGTTCTACAATTTGTAGACACAGTCTGTTGCAGATTTGTAAACCTCCGCCCGTCTGTATTTGTGAGAAACTCTGTCTCTCTATGATGATCTTTTTATACACGTTTATCTGAATGATCTGTTGCCAGGTAACATAATCAGTTGCAAAATGTTCCTTCAGCTGTTTATGTTTAGTACAACTGACCCCTCCAGACTTTTGTCCCCCCACCCTGCATTTTTAAACCATATTGCTTTCATCAAATTCTAAATGAGCTCAAGTCTTCCATGACTCCTCTCTAGTTTGAACATTTAATATATTTTATAGATTCGATTGTGAATGAGATTTGATTCTAATTTTGGTTTATTCTTGTATCAGTGATTTTCTTTCTTTATTGCTCTTTCCAGGCAGACAAGACTGGCTGTGCAACTTTTTCCTTCAACATGTCAATTTTTACTAAAATGGACCAAAAGGTGCTTCAAGATGTTCTGGATATCAGGGCCAAAGTGGAAGAAGAGGGAACAGGCAAGTTGTGTTATTCCTTTAAAATGACACATCAATGTATGTTTAACCAAAAAGGCATTCACAGGACTGTAACATGAAAGTTTTTACATTCAGGTGTTTCACTCCCTCAAGAGAAGAGAGTCACGATTTCTTACGTCCTTGGAAAAGTGTCTTTCATTAACGTGCCCAAGGTTTGGGAACGGGGATCTAATGTGGAAGGAAAAGTAAGCCTAACATGTTGTTTTCAGCTCAGTTTGTCGTACAAAGCACATTTAAATTGTTTGTATTTTCCATTGATAGAGCATTGTGTTCTTCAACAGGTCAGAGCAGTGTACCACAATAATACACCAGTTTGTGACGCACCGGTCTACCTGTTCACGGGACAAATGTGGCAAACACGCTCACTACAAAATCTGACAACTGACAGCAACGGTGTGGCCTCATTTTCTTTCAGCACTGATAACTTTGACCAGGATATCCAACTCCATGTGAGCTGACACACGGAAACAATGTGTAATTTAATGCAGCCATGACAGCAGCCTGAAGCCACAATTGGTTTGTGATAGGCTGCAAATGTCCAAATACCTCCCACAGTAGGAAGCTGCAATCCTGAAACAGTTTATGACTCATCTTCCTCCACCTTTGCCCTGCTTATAAAGTCTCGTTGTCCAATGTTATTTGTAGATCAAGTTTTTAAATTTTTGTTTCCTATCCCCAACTAGGCAAGCCTGACACCAACAGTGGGCTACCCGGGATATAGAACTGCATACTATGACAGGGGATTTCACACATTATCCATGTCCCAGCCGTCTTCTCCCGATATTAAAACAATCAGCTCTCTAGAGGTACAGAAGAAGGATAAATCACTTCCCTGTGATGCAGAAGAAGACATATCAGTCAACTACACTATAGTGGGAGAGTCTCCGGGGTCTGTGGATGTCATTTATCTGGTGAGTTATCTCTGGGTTTACTACAAAGTTGAACATGACCAGACTTTTTGTGTGTTTGCTAAAAAACTACTGTTGTAATGCCCATCATGACTGAAGAAGAAACTTTCAGTCCATCATGAGAATCCAGCAGCTTCGATCTATTTCAGCATAAATACTGATCCAGCCCAAACTATATGCTTTAGCAAAAAGGAAAAAGCCTAAACGTAAAACTCGGAGGGCGTCTGTCTCCTGAATCCAAAGTGGAAGCTGGTTCCACAGACTTCAGGTCTGGTCCCTGTGCTTTGTCCCTCATCATTTTCTGTCAGCTTAGTAATTAGCCTCAGTGTTTGGTCCTTTGTTCATGATATCCTTAGTTTTCTCTCTCTGTTAAGTATTTATATTCTTTGGCCTTCGTAGATTTAGTCATTTCTGTTCTCAGTTAATCATGCTTTCCCTGTGTTTCCCCTGCACTTTTCAAGTCTCGTCTTTTAGTGACTCCACGTTTAGTTATTTTCTGTTTTATTTTTCTAATCCTTTGTTTTGTGCATCTTAGGATTCTCAGGATTTGTATGTGTAAAAAGAATTTATGTGTGCATAAAAAAGAATTTGTGTACGTGAGAAACTCTGCACTCAAGTTTCAAGTTACAAGTACAAATTTTGACCCTATTTTTCTTCCTTTCATCTGATTGGCCAATGTCCTGTCATATAGTTAGGGCTGGACCAGGTGACCCTGAATCCTCCCTTAGTTATGCTGCAATAGATGTAGGCTGCCGGGGGATTCCCATGATGCATTGAGTGTTTCCTTTCCAGTCACCTTTCTCACTCACTATGTGTTAACAGACCTCTCTGCATTTAATCATACCTGTTATTAATCTTATTGTAGGGTCTACCTTACAATAGAAAGCACCTTGATGTGACAGTTTTATTGATTTTGTACTGTATAAATAAATTGAATTGAATTATTTCAATTGATTCTCACTGAAGGCATCAAAACATCAAAATGAATGAATACATATTTAATCATTTGGTGAACAATGCTGAGCACTTGTTGGCCTATTTTGTGGTCCATCTCATCCCAAACCATCTCCTTTGAGTTTAAGTCAGGTGACTGTGGAGGCTAGGCCATCACTCTCCTTCTTGGTCAAACAGCACTCACACAGCCTGGAGGTGTGTTTGGGGTCGTTGTGCTGTTGGAAAATAGATGATGCAATGGCATGTGGCTGCAGGATGCTGTGGTAGCCATGCTGGTTCAGTGTGCCTTCAGTTTTGAATAAATCCCCAACAGTGTCACCAGCAAAGCCCCCCCCCCCCCCACACACACACACACACACACACACACACTATCACACCTCCTCCTCCATGCTTCACAGTGGGAACCATGCATGCAGAGACCATCCATTCACCTTTTCTCTGTCGCACAAAGACACGTCAGGTGGAACCAAAGATCTCAAATTTGGACTCATGAGACCAAAGCACAGATTTCCACTGGTCTAATGTCCATTCCTTGTGTTTCTTGGCTGAATCGTAGCATAAATGAATCACTCATTCACTCACCCCCTCCCTCCTGGCTCACAGCTTCTTCTTCTGCTTGGTTGGCAACCAATGTTAAGGCGCATTACCGCCCCCTGGCTCACAGCTCAGTGGACATATAGATGTGAAAATATATATTTAACACGTGAGGAAAATACTAATAAAATAAAATAAAAATAAATAAAATAAATGTTACCTTTAGAAATCTTTTTTTTTGCTCTTTTTTGCTCTATAAAAATGGTTGTTTTTCTTTTTCAATCACTTATCTTACCTGTAGGATTTACTAAAAAATGGAAACAAATTAAGTTTGAGTGAAAATGTAAATTTTTTGCACTCTCTGGTCAACTGACTCAGTGACTCAAATGACTCAAAACACCCGATTCACTTTGGTGAGTGACTCACTAAAACTCGATTCAGCAAAAAGAATCAAATTTACCATCACTACCTGCTACTGGAACTCTGTGCGGCATTTATCTGGACTCTAATCTGAGCTGCTGTTAACTTGTGATTTCTAAGGCTGGTGACTCTGATGAATTTATCCTCAGCAGAGGTGACCCTTGGCCTTCCTTTCCTGGGGCGGTCCGCATGTGAGCCAGTTTCATCGTAGCACTTCAGAATCAGAATCAGAATCAGAATACTTTATTGATCCCTGGGGGAAATTATTTTTTGTTACAGTGCTCCATTTTAAACCAACATTAAGACAAGACAGACAATACGCTAACTAAGAATAGTACAATATATACATATATATACATACATACATACATAAGTCACTTATAAATAAATATTTGGAAAAGAAACATGTGTAGCTGTAGCAGCAAACAGTGTGTTAAGTGGATGCGTTGTACAGGGAGATGGCCACAGGCAGGAAAGATTTCCTGTGTCGTTCAGTGGTGCTTTTCGGTAATCTCAGTCTCTCACTGAACGAGCTCCTGTGACTGACCAACATGTCATGGAGTGGGTGGGAGGTGTTATCCAACATTGTCTTTATCTTGGACAGCATCCGCCTCTCCGACACCACCTTGAGGGAGTCCAGCTCCATCCCCACAACATTGCTGGCCTTACGGATTAGTTTATTAAGTCTGTTGGCATCTGCGACCCTCAGCCTGCTCCCCCAGCATGCAACAGCATAGAGGATCGCACTGGCCACCACAGACTCATAGAAAATCCTCAGCATTTTCTGGCAGATGTTGAAGGACCTCAGTCGCCTCAAAAAATAGAGACGACTCTGGCCCTTCCTGTAAAGTGCTGTGGTGTTTTTAGCCCAGTCCAGTTTATTGTCAATGTGTACTCCAAGGTATTTATAGTCCTCCACAATGTCAACACTGACCCCCTGGATTGAAACAGGGGTCAAGTGTTTCCTGGTCTTCCTGAAGTCCACGATCAGTTCCTTGGTCTTTGCCACGTTGAGCTGCAGATGATTCTGTTCACACCACGTGACAAAGGATTCGACCACAGCCCGGTACTCTGTCTCATCATCCCTGCTGATGCATCCAACCACCGCAGAGTCATCAGAAAACTTCTGAAGATGGCAGGTCTCTGTGCAGTGGCTGAAGTCTGTGGTGTAGAGGGTGAAGAGGAAGGGGGAGAGGACAGTCCCCTGTGGTGCCCCTGTGTTGCTGATCACCTTGTCAGACACACACTGTGGGAGACGTACATATTGTGGTCTTCCTGTCAGGTAATCAACAATCCAGGACACCAGAGAAGCATCCACCTGCATCGCTGCTAACTTATCACCCAGGAGGGTCGGCCTGATGGTGTTGAAAGCACTGGAAAAGTCAAAAAACATGACCCTCACAGTGCTCGCCGGCTGGTCCAGATGGGTGTAGACACGATTGAGCAGGTAGATGATGGCGTCCTCTGTTCCGAGACGAGGCTGATAAGCGAACTGAAGGGGATCCAGATGTGGTCTTACTATGGGTCGCAGCTGGTCCAGGATGAGCCTTTCCAGGGTCTTCATGATGTGGGAGGTCAGTGCCACGGGCCTGTAATCCTGGGGGCCACTGGGACGAGGCGTCTTTGGTACAGGGACGAGGCATGATGTCTTCCACATCACCGGGACCCTCTGCAGACTCAGACTCAGCATAAACAGTTTATGAAAGACTCCACACAGCTGGGGGGCACAGGCCTTGAGGACAAGGGGACTCACTCCGTCTGGTCCAGCAGACTTGCCTGAGTGAAGTCTCCTCATTTGCATCTCAACCTGGTATTGAGTGAAGGTGATGGGTGGGGGAGGGGTGTCAGGACTCTCACAGGAGGCAACATGTGAAGAGAGAGGCTGGCACAGTGGTGTGGCTCTGGATTCCAGGCTGACTGCAGGTGAGGTTGTGGGGGTGGGAGCAGACACTGTGGTGTCGAATCTATTGAAAAACAGATTCAACTCGTCGGCTCTATTCTCACCTCCCTCAGCTCCCCTGCTGTTGGTTGGCCTGAATCCAGTGATGGTCTTCATGCCCCTCCACACCTCTCTCATGCTGTTCTGCTGGAGTTTCCACTCCAGCTTCCTCCTGTAATTGTCCTTAGCCTCTCTGATCTTGTCCTTTAGTAACACCTGGACCTTCCTCACCTCCTCTTTGTTGCCCCCTCTGAAAGCCCTCTTCTTGTTGTTGAGGAGGGCTTTGATGTCCTTAGTCACCCACGGCTTGTTATTTGGGTAACAATGAACAGTCTGAGCTGGAACAATGGAGTCGGTGCAGAAAGTTATGTAGCCTGTGATACACTCAGTAAGCCCATTGATGTCCTCGGCGTGAGGCTCACAGAGTGTTTCCCAGTCGGTCACCTCGAAACAGCCCTGTAGTTCCGCTATTGCCTCCTCTGACCACCTCCTAACAGTCCTGGTGGTCACAGGTTCCCTCCTCACAATTGGCACATAGCGGGGGGTGAGGTGAATCAGGTTATGATCTGACCTACCAAGTGGGGGGAGGGAGGAGGAGCTGTATGCATCCTTGACGTTAGCATACAGTAAGTCTAAAGTTTTCTCTCCCCTGGTGGGACAGTCCACATATTGTTTGAATGTTGGTAGTGTATTGTCCAGTGATACATGGTTGAAGTCACCCGAGATCACAATAAAGGCACTCGGGTGCTGAGTCTGTAGCCGAGCTATGGCAGAGTGGATAGTGTCACATGCGGCTGTGGGGTTAGCAGAGGGGGGAACATAAACAGCCACCAAGATGACGTGAGAGAATTCCCTGGGTAAATAATACGGCCTGAGTCCAACAGCACACAGTTCAGTGTCCGGGCAACAAATCCTTTCTTTGACTGTTATGTTGGCAGGGTTACACCACCGGTTGTTAACTAAAACAGCAAGCCCACCTCCTTTACGCTTACCGCTAGCGATGCTGTCCCTGTCCGCCCGAACAGTGTGGAAGCCTTCCACGGAAGCATTCTCATCGGGAATGTCCTGGTGCAGCCATGATGGTTTTTGTGACTGCACCTGGGGACACATTCAAATATGAATTCTAACAGTTGTGTCAGCTGTTCTGTCAGCCGTGTACCAACCTGACTTTTGCACAAAACAACTGATGGTCCCAACCCCATTAAGAAAGCAGGAGATTCCACCAATTGACACTGATAAGGCTCACCTGTGAGGTGAAACATGTCAGGCGAGGGTTTGCAGCACTGTTGTGCAGCAAAGTTGTGTACAGGGCTTTGAGTGCTCAGAAAGAGTAGAAAAGCGCTATATAAGAACCAGTCCATTTACCATTACCATTCACTGCCAGTAAAGCAAAGGGCAGCTCTGAGGACTCTAAAACATAAAACATATTTAGAGATATTTATATACTTTTCTTTGCTTCAGTATGCATCTACATTGTAGAAAGTATTAAAATAAAAATTAAAAAAACACTGAATGAGAAGGTGTGTCAAAACTTTTAACTGGTAGTGTATATCCACCAGTGTTGGTCAAGTTACTTGAAAAAAGTAATCAGTAACTAATTACTGATTGCTTCCCCCAAAAAGTAATTAATTACTTAGTTACTTAGTTACTTTTTAAAAACACGATTTACAACCTGAATAGGTGATAAAGTGATAGATCTTTCAGCCCAATTCTACTTTTTCTGCATAATCCATCATACAAAATGTAATCAAATGGAAAAGTCTCTTTTTAAAACTTGTTTTATTATTTTTAATCTTTTAACTTCATGCATCAAGCAAAAATTTAATTATATGCAACATTCTCTGACTGGAAGAAATTAGTTTAACATTTAAACCTATTTTCTGCACATTCCAGCACATAAAATAAAATATTTTTTGTGTTTACACTCAGTCTTTCAAATAGATGCAAGTAAAACACAGCAGAAAATAAATAAAGTCAAAGACTCAGCGGTCCTGTTGCTCTATTTTCACCTGTAAAGCAGGACTGGGATAGGCGGAGGTTTACCCTGGTGCAGGTGTGCCGCGGTCAGTTAAAGAATCCGTGAGTTTCTCTGTGAGTTTCCCATTACGTCGTAGCTACTCGGTGCTTGTTTGGAAGTTTAGGGGTTTTTTTCGCTGTAAAAAGAAGTTTTCTTCCCACGCACAGCGGACACTAATGTTTTTGTCACTTTTTATGGAATCAAACTCAAAGTAAGGCCAGTACTTCCACGCTTTAAACGCTGCACGCTCATACTCTCTCAATCAATATGTGATCCACTGTTGATCTGCACACAGCTGTTGTCACTAACGGCGCACTCGCTTACGTCACTGTCGTGAAACATTCTCGCAAAAAATCACGGTTTTAGTAACGCAGTAACGCAGCGTTCCTACGGGAAAGTAACGGTAATCTAATTACCGATTTTGCAATAGTAATCCCTTACTTTACTTGAAAAAAGTAATCAGATTACGCGTCACTGCCCATCTCTGATGTCCACAGATATCAGTGCTAGTTCATTCTTGTTTTTAAATGATTTCTGTCTTCCAGGTGTTGTCCAGAGGAGCAGTCACCATGCAAGGACAAACACAGGTTGAAGTGCAAGATAGATCGGGTAAAATTTCCATATTTCCACAAATGCCACAGCCAAGCATTGGCGTTGGTCTGTTTTGTTGATCTGTGGATGCATGTTTGGACCTGTGTTTCAGTGAATGAGGGCCAGGTGTCCTTTAAAGTCAGAGTGTCTCCTGAGATGGCTCCAGAGTTCCAGGTTGTGGCTTATGCCGTCCTGCCAAGTGAGGATGTAATTGCCCACAGTGCTGACTTCTCTACTGACAAATGCTTCAGCAACAAGGTGAGTGTAATTCTAGAGGTGTGCTGTGTGTTTGGTGTCTGCAGTCATGCCATGTCGTTCAAATCAAAGTCAAATTCAGTTGGCTAAATCACCTGAGGATTTCTAGCATCAGTAAATGGACTGGTTGTTGCACAGCTGTTTCTACTCTACCTGAGGACTCAAATTGCTTCTTTATATGACCTCATGACCCGCTCACTCCCATTTATACAAGCACTTTTTCAATGATGATGCAAGTCCTACCTATCTAACACTGACACAGTGTTCATACAGTGTCCAACGTGGGCTACAGCCATCACATGGGACTCATGATTTGTCACTCACCACAGTGAAGCAGCTCATTTAGCCAGCAGTGAGTGGGGAGTTTTCACAGTCACTAAACTTCTACGGGTGTTTTGTGTGTGTCAGGTGTCAGTGGAGTTTTCACCGTCTTCAGCCGTCCCAGGTGAAGAGACCAACATGCAGGTGACGGCCCTGCCACGTTCTCTGTGTGGTGTGAGCGCCATCGACAAGAGCGTTCTCATCAAGGAGCCTGGGAAGACTCTGGATGCAGATAAGGTAACTGCTGATATTAACACCAGTGAGGTGGACACATCCCTTATTTCCAGAGCCCGTAGTGTCGTGAGTTACCAGCAGCTCATGCCTTCGCTCCGGTACTTGTGTCCTGATAAGTATTCTTTGGGCAGTCGTACATTGAACTGTTTTAAACAGTCAAATGCTGAGTTTGTCTTAAAGCAAACTGGTATAAAAAATACAAGGTTACATATGCATGTGTCTGTGATGACAGTCTTTCTAGCGAGTAAGTAAGTACCATGCTTGTTGCTCATGTGGTTGCAGACAGCAATATTTTAATCTTATAAAATTAATTCCTTTTGAGCAAATTAATATTTCAGCATGGAGATAAATCCAGGATCATGACTTTTTTTTTTTTAGCAAATAATTCAACCATGCAAACAAGTGTATGACCTGCCAATCACTGTCTGCTTTACTTGAGAAGAATTTAACTTTGCACCAAAACTGCTCAAATACACGAGTATTTGTTGATGTTAAACGTACAGCAAAACCTGGAAAAAGTGATACTTGGTGAGTTTAAGGAGCTACAGAGACAGCTTCAAATGGAGAACACTTACTGTAGCCATATAAGTCACTAAGAACGATGTGGTGTTTATAGTAAAATTGTAGAACTTCTGTAACATTTGGTAAACAGATACTTCAACTACAACACCTCACATCTGCGAACACTTACTGCTGACTTGATCATTTTTATTTATTTATTTTTTCAGAATTCTTCTTAGATAATGTAGCAATTGATTTGAGCCTAATCTGTACTTGTATTTGCACCAGTACTACAGGTAAGAGTTAAAAAACACATGTGGATCAAATGTGACCAGGCAGGCAATAAATGTTTGGAGGTTTTGCTGATCTGCACTTTTCTTTTCAGATATTTGACTTGCTCCCACTCAAGAAATCCTCAGGTATCCCGTATGAGGTTGATGATGCTACAGACTGCCTTAATGTGAGACCAAAAAGATATGTTTTGCCGCACCCCAGTCAAGAGCAAAATGACGCCTATGCAGTTTTCCAGGTAAAATACAAGTATACCTGTGAGTCCGTCAAACTTAATCTAAATACAATAGTTTTTGTTGTTGCACCAGTTTTTGCTGATCTTTGTGTGCTGCTGAAATATCTAGAAAGTCGGACTGAAGATGGCGACAAACTTGCTTTTTCGATTGCCTTCATGCCTCAAGTTCAAAGGAAAAGTCTACCATCAAGGCCCTGGTGTCTACTATGATGGCTCTAGTCATGTCTACTATGGTGAATCATTCACTTGTTTGTGTTGTGTCTGGCTATAAATTTTGCTTTGTATTTACCAAAAAGAAAACAGGAAATTAATTTTTCTTTTTTTATTTAGCTATGGCTCCCCGGTTTAGAGATGGTTCTATTCAACTAAGTAGTCCTGGTCTGGGATCTGCTGGGCAGCTTCCTCCACTAATAGAGACAGCTCGCTCTTTCTTCCCTGAGACGTGGATCTGGGATCTGGTGGAAGTTGGGTAAGTATCTGTTGTGAAGAGATCTGGTGCATATTCCATTTTAAAAAGTTTATACGATCACATTTAGAAACCCATGTGACCTTTCTGCTGTGTCTTTGCACACATGAAAAACATGAAAATAGAATAATTGTGAGTTTTTTCTTGAGCATGTTTTGATGCTTCAGGCTGATGTTTTGTCACATTTAAAGTTTGGTGGGATACATTATTTCACTGTCATCAGCACCGTGGAGCTCTTTTACTTTGTCAATGCAACATATACAAGTCATTCACACTGCAGGATGTAACTACACTGTTATACAAGTAATTTACAGACATAAAAACATGTTTGATTATGTTACAGAATATGTTTGTGTGTATCTGCTGCTTCAGAGACGATGGGAAAAGGGGCGTGTCCCTGACTGTCCCAGACACCATCACCACCTGGGAGACGGAGGCTTTCTGTTTGTCCTCTCAGGGTTTTGGTTTGGCTCCTCGTAAAGAAATGAAAGTCTTCCAACCTTTCTTCCTTGAACTCACCATGCCCTACTCCATCATCCGGGGGGAGCACTTTGAACTGAGGGCGACTGTCTTTAACTACCTGACCAGCTGCATCATGGTAATGAATGATTAAAGTGTTTAGATACATGTCTGTTCATAGCCAAGGAAAGCCATACTGAAAACATGACTTTCTAAGCAAAATTTATATCATAGTTATTAAAATACAATAGAAAATATCTTTTCTTTGGCAATATAACCATGCAGGATGCAGGCCGTTCTTGAAGGGCCCCTGCTCACCAACACCTGCAAGCTCACCTGTAGGTGTGTTCACATTTGAACTCAGGTTTAAATGTAG
Source organism: Rhamphochromis longiceps (assembly GCF_057381845.1). Taxonomy (NCBI): domain Eukaryota; kingdom Metazoa; phylum Chordata; class Actinopteri; order Cichliformes; family Cichlidae; genus Rhamphochromis; species Rhamphochromis longiceps. The sequence goes on along the minus strand of NC_140559.1, from coordinate 11,557,398 downwards.
CCATGTCTGTGTTCCTCGTACAGGTTACTGTCACTCCTGGGCCGTCCTCAGATTACACCCTCACGCCTCTCTCTGGTGATCTGTACACATCCTGTTTGTGTGCCAACGAGCGCAAGACCCTCAGGTGGACCATGATCCCAACAGCCTTAGGTGAGGATCAGGCTTTGGTCCTCCACACGTGGGGGTTGTAGGGAGTGGGGCAGAACGTCTATACCTCCAGTCTGAGGGCAGCAGCTGCCTCCATCCTCATGCTTTACTTAATGCAGCTGTCTTAGCCAATTACAAGTCATTTTGAAACCTTCCTTTCAATTCATTATGCATGCTTCCCTTGGTCAGTATCATTAGAACAGACTGTTTGCAGTTGCATTGCCATGCAAATGATTTCTTCTTAATCTTAAATGGATCTTATGATTTGCAGTACTTTGGCCTCCAGCAGGACTCAGCAGCAACCCTGACATCATTTTGGACTGTTTTTTTCAGCTCATGTTTTTCATGCCTGATGCAGTAAAATTTCCAATTGTAATTGATCTTACCTTCGATTTAGAACCAACATTAAATCTAGATTTAGATCTAGTGTGATCACAGTTAACCGCCTCCTTTTGTCCCAACACATTTCCTTCTAGTTTCTACAAAATCTGTAAAATAACCTCGGTAACCTTTATTTTAATGGAGAGACAAAGAAGGTGACCTGTGCTGCTGCTTTTAGGGGCTGTGAATGTGACTGTGTCTGCTGAGGCCGTAGCGTCCCATGTGTCATGCGATAATGAGGTTGTGAGCGTACCAGACAGAGGTCGCATCGACGTGGTCACCAAATCTCTCATAGTGAAGGTCAGTGTCATAAATACAAGATGAGAAAAACATTTTTACTCATAAAATTTAAATTGTTACTCATTTTAAAGATACTTTTCTTCAGGCCGAGGGAACTGAGACGACAAAGACATACAACTGGCTTCTTTGTCCAAAAGGTCAGTGTGATGTCCATCAGTTACAAAGTTTAAATAAAGAAATGACCTAAATGCTCAAAGTTAGCAGTGGAGTGCACTGTGTACATAAAATGTGCCAAATTTTCATCTTTTACTTTCACAAAATGTAACGATATGTGCTGAAGATCAGGCCACCTGGTGACTTTGGACAGTAACTCTGTTGTAGTCGTGACTTCCTGATTGGACGTTTGTTGTGTCTGTACACAGGAAGCCCGCTGACGGAGGAAGCAGAGATACATCTGCCTGAGAATGTGATAGAAGGATCTGCCCGCACTTCTGTATCAGTCCTGGGTAAACCTCATCATTTCATCTCAATTTTGATTCAGCCAAATAAAATATGGCAGGTTAAAGCTTTGTTAAAAAGGCAAATTACGAAAACAACAGAAAATAAAAGAGACGTCATGTTCAAGTAAAAGTAAAAACCGTATTCAGCTTTTAAAAGATGATTTCATTTATAGATAGACCCACGTCTTCCTGGCCTTGTGTGAAAAAGAAATGGACCCCAAAAAGGCTGTTTGTGCCATTCTGTGCAGGAAGAACTGCAGTCTAGCTTTAGTCATAAGTGTGTTTGAAACGCTGAGTTTTGGCCCAGTCACACCAGAGGGTTTTCCAGCGCAATCGTTCTGGTCATGCAGAATCATGTCAGTAGGATTTAAGTCCAGATTTTGACTCGACCACTTTCTGGTGTCCTGGATCATTTTCCATCTTAACCCTCTGGGGTCGACGTATGCGCCGACACGTCAAAATCACATGACCAATTTAAGACGACACAGCTACAAGATAGTGAGGGGATTTCTTTCTCTTGTTGGAGAAACGGCTCTTTCGGCTCGGCGCATTAAAAAGAGCCAGGACTTTCAGCTCCCAACCGGCTCTTCAGGTTGTTTTGTTGGTCGAAAGTAACGGACTTCAGACTATATACCAGGTCTTGAATTGTGTCGATGGACCACGTAAAACCAGAGTTATGATAAAAAATACACATAAAGTTTTTTTCTGAACAAAACAGTGGCGTTTACAGCAGGAAGAAGGTAAAAACGTTGTTTTCTACAGACAGTGCTAGCAAACACTCTCTGCTTGCGCGTGAAAAAAGAAAAAGAAAAAACACCCCTTCCCTATTGGTGTTAGAGTTTACCATGTCAGCCAATCAAAAAATGATATGGCAACATGTGACGCTTGGTTATTTAGGGAGAACGGCATTTTTAGTAGTGACGGAAAGCGAGCAAAAGAGAGAGAGAGCGAGTTTTCATATGTCACACATTAGTGACGTTTAGCGTGTTTGGAGGCTGTAGTTAGTGTGTTGTGTAGTTATTGTGTTGTATTGTGTGTCAGTTATACTGCTGAATGTCACATTTGCTCCAAAAACGCCGTCAAAGGCAGAGTCCAGTGTAAACGCTGTTCCCACATGGAAAACTGGACTGATGCTCCTCCTGCTGTCAGACCTGGTTTAGGCCTGTGCTGTTCTCCTCTGTCTTATACTGAACACAAATCATTTGTGTGCCTTCTTATTTGATGCAGAACTGATTGTTCTGTAAATAGATTTAAATGGTTATGTAAAAACGCCTGAGGCCTGGGCTGCATTTTTAGGTAAATAGTACCATATAACTTTGTTGTTTGCAAAATTTGTGCATAATTTTATTCTATCTATTTGCATTTCAAGTTATGAAAATGATTCATTAAACATGTTTGTGGGTTTTACAGTAAAAAATTTAACTTTTTCTACTCGGATTTTGACATTTTTGTCTGAATTTAGATCAATTGTGCTAATATAGTATACCAAAATGAAAAAATAACTCAAATTTCAGATATTTAAAGCTGTGCTGAAAGTAACGATACCAAACAAGGCAAGATAAACAGTTTTTAAAGGTGAGCTATAGAGGTAAAATCAAAAGTAGTCAAAAACGGCCAATTATACCCTGACCCCAGAAGGTTAAATGCCCAAGTTTTAGATTTAAGGCACAAACTGATAGCTGGACATTCTCCTGGTAGAGAGTTCTTCCCTCCAGGTCGTGGCGAGCTACTGAAACAGCAGAGGCATGATTTAACACTGGGCACCAGCTGCCTTAACCAGACTCCTCCGTCGCTAACCGCCTGAACCCAATGCCCCACCCCTCCCCTGCAGCTGAGCCGCAGACAAAGCTACGCCACACAGCCCCAGAGCATCACACTGCTACCACCGCTGTTGGTATGATGTTCTTTCTATGAAATGATGCGTCACTTTTAAGCCAAATGCAACAAAAGTCAAAACTTTTTCTCTTCAGTCCACAAAATATTCTCCCAAATATCTTGTGGAGCATGGAGATGTTTTTTTGACAAATGTGAGATAAGCTTTTGTGTTCTTCTTGGTCAGCAGTGGTTTTGTCCATGAATGCTGTTTTTGCCCCGTCTCCTTTGTATTGTTGAATCGTAAACTCTGACCTTTACAGAGGAAGGCAAGGCCTTCAGTTCTGGGTGTTGTTGGGATTCGCTTGACTTTTTCGGTGAGTCGTCGATGTGCTAATGGAGTAATTTCGGCCACATCTTTTCTAGTTTTCTCAGTTTGTGGATAATGGGTTCCAACATGGTGCACTGGCGCTCCAAAGCTGTAGAAATTGTTTTTAATCCTGTCCAAACTGATAGATCTCAAGACTTCTCGCCTATTTTTGAATTTCTTTTGGTCATGGCAACGACGTGTTTCTTCTGGACGTCTTTTAGCCTGCTTCCCTTTGTCAAACAGATTGTACTTGAGTGATTTCTTGATCCAGCAGGTCTGGCCTTAATCAGGCCTGGGTCTGGTTGGTGAAATGAAACTCAGTCTTCCCAGAAATATTTGGTTAATCACAGTCAATCTACGATTTTCAGTTTGGATGTTTTTTCGCTCACTAAATGAAATCATCATTTAAAATTGCATATTGAAGTATTCAGGTTATCTCTGCCCAATAATACAAAGTTGTTTTACGCTAGTTTTGTTAGTTTTAGTGAATCAGTGTTTTTGATCAGGTGACATCCTCGGCCGGGCTCTGAAGAACCTGGATGGATTGCTGCAGATGCCGTATGGCTGTGGGGAGCAGAACATGGCTCTCCTGGCCCCCAACATCTACATCCTCCACTACCTGAAAGGCACACAGCAGCTCACCGCAGCCATCATGGAAAAAGCTACTAACTTCCTCACCAGTGGCAAGTTTTTATTGTTTCCTCTAAGAAGGAAATCATTTGAATCACTTCAACACACACGGTTCAAGAAACAAGCCGACAGGAGGCAGAACATTAGCCGCAGTTTCTGGTCAAATGTGTCATTTTCCTCATCTGTCAGCAAGAGTCATTGAATTTCCCAAATCTTGATGTACACATGCAGATCCATAAACAAATGGAGTCCAATCATCACCATAGCAACAATGTCTCGATCATGGTGTCCCTGTTGTTACAGGATACCAAAGACAGCTCAACTACAAAAGTGCTGACGGTGCTTACACCACATTTGGAACAGGACCAGGAAACACTTGGTGAGAACATCACTGATCAAACATGTCACAAACCAGAGAGGTTACACTGGTTTTTAAATGTCCCACCAAACAGAAGACGTTTCTTCAAGTTTGACTACCCATTAATAACATAAACATGTCTACCTCTAATACTTAAAATAATTCTCCATTTAATCCTTTGACTAAGCCAACATTAACAATACCTTTTGGTTAATACTGTGTAATTTAGTAGGTAGGAAGGAGCATTAGAGCCACATAAAAATGTTATTGATCATTATTAGAATAAAGTCAAATTTTAAAGCTTAAAGTTATTTTACTTTAAGAAAAAGTCTAAATACTATTTCAATAATAAAGTCTTAATACTGTTTTGTGAAAAAAGTCAAATTCAAATCTAAGAAAACAGTTGAAATGATTACAGTTGTTGCTTCAAACGACTGCTATACCCTGTATAAAATACCTTGAGTAGATGTAGTGAAATCAATCAGTGGTCTTGTGATACAGCATAGATCCTCTTTATTCCACGAGCGTGGAACCATCGGTATCCTTGCATCTGTACATTAGCAGCCATTTCCTTTTATACAAATCTAACCACATGCAGCTTTCTGCACCACTTTCTGCTTTTCAGTGTACTTGTACTTACTGCCACGCTGTTTTTATTGCTACAAGTGACATCAGTTCCTTCCTTGTTACTAAAACTGAGTCTGAAGTACGATTTCACTAATTCAGAGGGTAAAGCAACCGTGGCAGTTTGTCCTGAAATAACTGTGATATCCACATTTCTGCTTTTGTCTCAAAATACATTTTCAAATTTAACCTTGAAATTTCAAGTTTATTTTCAAAATGATCAGTATTTCTTTCTCTTAATGTGACCTCACAGCCAAACATTTCCATCATTGTAAGACGTGTAAGTGTTGTTTTCTTTCTGTCAGGCTGACTGCGTTTGTGGTAAGAAGTTTTGCCAAAGCTCAGTCTTTCATCTTTATTGATCCCAGAAAGATCGAAGAGTCTAAGACCTGGCTGCAACATAAACAACAAGAAAATGGCTGTTTTGAAAAGTCTGGGAAACTCTTCAACAACGGAATGAAGGTAACCTGCAGTTCTTCGCTGTTAGACTGTGGAAACAGCCTCCAGTGTGGACGAACTTTAACAAATTTTATTACTATTGTCATGCAAACACGGGAAACACTGTACTAAATACCGTAATAGCTCACACCAGTATATTCTATTATTTTATTTAAGAAATAATTTCCATACATCTTGTTCCATTCACACCAGCACTGCTTTCTATGTAGCATTCACACATATTTATACTAAATACAAAGTATGCACTAGAGACCAACTTGGGATTAGTATCTTGCCCACAAATATTTGGCATGCAGGCTGGAGCAGCTGGGAATCAAACCACCAACCTTCTGATTAGTAGATGACTACACAAACTGTTTATAAGGTTGGGGAAACCCGAGGTGAAGAAACATCCATCTCACTGGAAATACAATGTCCAGATGAACAAAATCAACTTCCCGTTCATCTCTTTAGCTGGATGTTTGAACATGCATGAAGACATTCATGATACTAAAACCACATGCAGCTGAAAATCATTTTCATGACTTCATATCTCTGAATGTTGGTGCACTGATGATAAAGTGTCTATGATGTCTTCTGTTGACAGGGTGGTGTATCTGATGAAGTGACTCTCAGTGCGTACGTTACTGCTGCCTTCTTGGAAATGAATACATCCCAACATGTGAGTAGCTGTGTGCAGATCAACAATGGATAATATATCGAGTGTGGGAGAGAGTATGAGCGTGCAGCGTTTAAAGCGTGGAAGTACTGACCTTACTTTGAGTTTGATTCCGTAAAAGGTGATGAAAACATTAGTGTCCGCTGTTCACTGTGTGGGAAGAAAACTTCTTTTTACAGCGAAAAAAAAAACCTAAACTTTTGTGGGGAAGTAATCAGTAATTAGTTACTGATTACTTTTTTCAAGTAACTTGACCAACACTGCCCACTACCAGCCAACATCACCAGATGACACAGCTCACCTTTGTTATTTCTATTGGCCTTTTTATATGGAGTATGCATCAAGATATTAAAGCAGCTTCAGTGTCAACAATGCAAGTCATGATCATTGTTAGTGATGCCTGTGCCATTCTGAGAAGGGTAAGTGTGTGGAAGTGTGAAAAGATGCCAGAATAAACTTGTCAAAATCAAATAACTATCTTATCTTGACTAAAGGGGTCCAGACAAAAATACCGGCAAATATTTGAGTTTTATCAATTTTTAAAGTATTTTTTTCTTTTGTGCACAGCTACTGACTTGTTGCAGGTGCCTCGGTTGGCTCCAACAAAAACAATTTTCTGTCTCATTCCACCCATTCCCATTTTTCCCATGTACTCCTTAAATTGTCCTGACAAAATAAAGGCTGAAGTGCCATTGATGACACAATTGTTAAAAATTCCATAAATTTTAGTCACAAAAACAAAAACAAGCACTGGTAAACAATTTGGGGTCTGAGTGTGCCATGATGTGTTGACCTGTGGAACCAGCACGCTAATACAGTCTGGATCAGCTCTCTGTCTAAAAAGTCCTAATCTCTGATCCTATGGGTTTTACTCAGGAAGCAGTAAAGAACTTAGGTGGAGGGTAATGGGTGAGGAGACTCTCTCACTTCTAACTGCCTCTGGTGTCGAAATATCTACCCTGCATGTCTCTGATAAAAACAGGGGACCTAAGCAGCCTTGTAGGCCTGGTGTTCATTGGCCACTTCTCTCTAGACCAGTGCACTTGGCATAACTTCACCCTTGACCAGTGCACTTTGTATAACTTCCCTCTAGACCAGTGCACTTGGTATATCTTCGCCCTTGACCAGTGCACTTGGTATATCTTCCCCTTTGACCAGTGAACTTGGTATATCTTCGCCTTTGACCAGTGCACTTGGTATATCTTCCCCTTTGACCAGTGAACTTGGTATATCTTCGCCCTTTGACCAGTGCACTTGGTATATCTTCCCCTTTGACCAGTGCACTTGGTATATCTTCGCCCTTGACCAGTGCACTTGGTATATCTTCCCCTTTGACCAGTGCACTTGGTATATCTTCCCCTTTGACCAGTGAACTTGGTATATCTTCCCCTTTGACCAGTGAACTTGGTATATCTTCCCCTTTGACCAGTGCACTTGGTATAACTTCGCCTTTGACCAGTGCACTTTGTATAACTTCCCTCTAGACCAGCGGTCCCCAACCCCCGGGCCTCGGACCGGTACCAGTCCGTGAGTCGTTTGGTACCGGGCCGCGAGAGTTATTTTATCGTTTTCATCGTTAACTCGGTTTTCCTGGGTCTTTTCACGTGTGTTATGAATAAACCGGTATTAGTTTTATTTTGTTGTATTTATCCGCGACACCTTGAAGGCCGGTCCGTGAAAATATTGTCGGGCATAAACCGGTCCGTGGCGCAAAAAAGGTATGGGACCGCTGCTCTAGACCAGTGCATTTGGTATAACTGGGCTTAATTTAGTGGCTTGGATAGCTAAGCCCAAGGCTCGGTTACTTTTAAAGAGTTGGAATAAACTGTAAGAGCTTTTCATACTAATGTAGATTAATACTTGGGTTTTTAGCTTTACAGTTTCATGAAGGGTTAAAAACTGGAAATATCTATAAATTAGACTTTTAGAATGCAGGATATTTTATTCACCCAGTTTAGCATGAGCAAATCAAAAGCACAATCAATTAATAATAAAACGGAATCAAATTACTTATCTAATTAACCTGCTCTCAGCTAATGCTGACTTTGTTCTGATCTCTGTGAAGAGAAAGGTTGTAGAAAATAGGAATCTGGAGTTATTTCTTTGATCCTTACTGTATGGAAATCCAAATCTTCTTGAGTCCATAATCCAACATGGCAAATTAAAGCAGAGAGAAAAACAAAAAATGCAAAACCAATTTGCAGGTTCACATTTTGGGCTGAGCGGTTTACCTCTCTGGCGTCTTTGCTGAAATTTTCACTTGAGATCTAACTGTTCATCATGCAGGGGACAAAGGGAAGAACCTTATATTTCTTCTTGGCTAACCTTTATATCTGTTCACCCCTTCTTCCCCCCTCTCCTTGTGGATGCATCTGGCCTCTCCCATTGTGACATCCACACCTTATCATCCTCACTCTATCAATCTGACTTACACATACATGATTTAAAACAAAGTTTACATTTTAAAATCACTTCACTACATTTTCTTCTTTCCTATGTTACTCTTAACATAGAAAACTCCATTACATATGAACCTTTAGTCTCATATAAATATACTTTTATTCATATTTGTTTATTTTCCTTCTTTGTCTGCCTCTGTCCGCTGGGAGATGTTTTTGCAGCTTCTCATCCTCTTTATTAAATACAACATATTGGAAAACATACTTGCCTGTCTCCCTTCATATGCAGATGAACTTGCATGCCCAATTCCACTCTCACCCCTGCAGGTGGTCAATCCTTCAAACTTGGGTCCTCTACCAGAGGCCTGGGAGCTTGAGGGTCCTGCGCAGTATCTAAGCTGTTCCTAGGACTGCGCTCTTCTGGACAGAGATCCCTGAAGTTGTTCCTGGGATCTGCTGGAGCTACTCGCCTAGTTTGGGAGTCACTGCACCTGGGACCACCGTGACCTTCACTCTCCACATCTTTTCGAGTTCTTCTCTGAGCCCTTGGTATTTCTCAAGCTTCTTGTGTTCCTTCTTCCTGATGTTGCTGTCGTTCAGAACCGCTACATCAATCACGGCGGCTGTCTTCTTCTGTTTGACTACCACCACTATTTGCAGTTGGTTAGCCAACCCAACACCAATTTTGTCTGTCTGTATCTAGAAGTCCCACAGGATCTTAGCTCGGTCATTCTCCACCACCCTAGGGGGCGTCTCCCATTTTGACCTTGGGTTCATACTCAGCACCGATTTTTCTGTATACTATGCCGGCCACTTGGTTATGGCGTTCCATGTATGCCTTGCCTGCTAGCATCTTGCACCCTGCTGATATGTGCTGGATTGTTTCAGGGGCATCTTTACACAGCCTGCACCTGAGGTCTTGCCTGGTGCGATAGACCCCAGCCTCTATGGATCTTGTACTCAGAGCTTGTTGCTGTGCTGCTATGATTAGTGCCTCTGTACTGTCTTTCAGTCCAGCTTTTTCCAGCCACTGGTAGGATTTCTGGATATCATCTACTTCCTCTATCTGCCGGTGGTATATACTGTGCAGGGGCCTGTCCTTCTATGATGGTTCCTCGCCTTCATCCTCTTTCTTGGGTTTCTGCTGCCTGAGGTATTCACTGAGCACGCGGTCAGTTGGGGCCATCTTCCTCGTACTCGTGGATATTCGTTGTTTCATCATGGAATGTGGTGCTGACACTCACCAGTCCCTGGCCTCTTTCCCTCCATTTAGCATGCTGGACTTTGGGTGAAACCCTCCATGCATGGTCAGGAACTTTCTTGTCTTGATGTCAGTGACTTCTATCTCCTTCTTTTGCCAGCTTATTATTCCAGCAGGGTACCTGATGACAGGCAGGGCGTAGGTTTTTTGATAGGCCGGATCTTGTTCTTACCGTTCAGCTGACTCCTCAGGATTTGCATGACCCTCTGCAGGTACTTGGTGGTAGCAGCTTTCCCAGCAGCCTCTTTGTGGTTTCCATTTGCCTGTTGGATCTCCAAGTAGTTGTAGATGTCCTCTATGTCTGCAATGTTGCCTTAGTTAGATTCCCTCAGTTCTGCCTACCTTTCCTCTCTTTGTTGTCATCCGGCTACATTTCTCCAGTCCAAATGACATTCCAATGTCGTTGCTGTATATCCTGGTGGTGTGGATCAGTGAATCGATGTCTCGTTCACTCTTGACATACAGCTTGATGTCATCCATGTACAGGAGATGGCTGACAACTGCTTCATTCTGTAGTCAGTATCCGTAGGGACAGAGGATCTCCTTGATAGATGGTGACTTGTGCTATGGGCTTGAAGTTGGCCTCTAGTGTTGTATGCCACATCCCCATTGAGTTCTTGAGGAAGGCTCTTAGAGTCCTGTTGAGCTTGTACAGGTCTAGGCATTCCAGGATCCAGCTGTGGCGCATCGAGTTATAGGCCTTCTTGTAATCAATCCAGGCAGTCTCGACTGATTGTTACCAGTAGTTGGTGTTTTGCACCTCTAGTATTCTTGCCAATGAGTGGGGCACAGGAACATGTGTCTGTTCATCTTAGCCACTATGATGCCTGACAGGAGCTTCCATGTGGTACTGAGGCAGGTTATTGGTCAGTAGTTGAATGGGACCGATCCCTTCAAGATTGTCTGGCCTAGCTGGATGGGACAGATTCCTTCAGGACTGTCGGGCCTACAGTTAACCATTCTGGGTGTCTCTCGTCACCTAACAGCTGGTTCATTTGTGCTGCCAGACGCTCATGGAGTGCAGTCAGCTTCTTCTGCCAGTAGGCGGGAGCCATACTGGTGTATGGCAAGGTGCTGGCCAAGGCTGTTAGTCATTGCTTGGCAGTTTCCTTGGACAGCTTGCTATACTTCTTGGGCACCGTCTTTGTCACACTTTTCTGCAGCTCCGATAGTTAGCTATCTTCCCTCCTTGATCTTAGCCTCTAGTAATAATAATAATAATAAATTTTATTTATGAGCGCCTTTCAAGTCACCCAAGGACACTTTACAATAGGATAAAATGCTTAGTAAAACAATGGCAGAATAAGAACAATAAAATAAAAGCACAAGATAAAATTAACAAACAGTGGATTCACAGTGAATATGCAGATTTGAACAGATGAGTTTAGAGTTGGTATTTAAACTGGGGGAGAGAACCAATGTTTCTTATTTCTGGGGGCAGAGAGCTCCACAGCCTGGGAGCAGAGCAGCTGAAAGCTCTGCTTCCCATGGTGGTGAGGCAGAAGGAAGGTACAGCAAGCTGGATAGAAGAAGAAGAACGAAGTGAACGGGCAGAACAGGTGGTGGTGAACAGGTCAGAAAGGTAAGGAGGAGCGAGGTTATGAATGGCCTTGAAGGTGAGCAGAAGAAGTTTGAATATTATCTGGAATTTCACAGGGATCCAGTGAAGTTCCTGAAGAACAGGTGATGTGCTGGTAGGAGGGGGTTCTGGTGATAATGCGAGCAGCAGAGTTCTGAACCAGTTGAAGCTTATGGAGGGATTTTTGGGGGAGACCATGCAAAAGAGAATTGCAGTAGTCAATACGGGAGGTAACAAGACTGTGGACAAGAATGGACGTAGACTGGGTGGAAAGAGAAGGAAGCAATCTGTTAATGTTACGTAGATGGAAGTAGGCAGAACGGGTGAGATTATTGATGTGAGATTTATAGGAAAGTGAACTGTCTAGGATGACACCAAGGCTCTTAACCTGAGGAGAAGGGAAAACTGTGGAGTTATCGATGGTGAGTGAGAAATGGTTCGCCTTCAAAAGGTTGGATTTGGTGCCAATAAGGAGGATCTCAGTTTTATCCTCATTGAGCTTTAGAAAATTAGAGGTAAACCAGGATTTTAACTCGGATAGACATTCTGTAAGGGAAGAAGGTGGGAGGGAGGAATCAGGTTTGCAAGAGAGATATAACTAGTCTCCTTCTTGTGGCTGTTCAACCTGTAGCCAAGCAGCTCTCTGATCACTGCTGCCGTAGTGTAGATCAGCTTGTTAGTCTCGAAAATCAAGGCTGTAGGTATCGCATTTACAACATCTAGCAGATCTTCACATCTTGGTAACCAGATACGGGGGATCTAGGTTTCAAGTTTTGCCATGATCCTATCTTTCAGGTCAGTTCCTCTCGCACTATAGCACTTGGGGCTTGGTACAAATCTCGAGTGGAGGTGATGACATCTCCCCCCTGACCCCCTCTTCCTCCCCTCCTGGCTCCCATGGCATTTGTTGTGGAAGTTTTCCATTTAAATAAAGCCTGCAGACGAGCAGTGAGCGGTAGCTAACAATCTTTAATCCAAACACACAAAGAACAGAAAACCAAGCTTGTGGAGAGCCTACATGACCGCGGGGCAGGTCAGCAGAGTCTCCCTGAGACCAGCATGGCTCTCAGTTAAATACCTTCTCCAGGAACAAAAGGCAGTACACAGCTGTTTAACACCTTAAGGTTCACAAAGAGACAAAAGACTCTTCCTGTGGAGTTGTCTGCTTCCCCCAACTTCCTTACTACACCCCCACCATTTGTCTTACAGTATGGGTGTCAGACATGTTAAAATGCAGTGGCACCAAGGCATCATACAATAAAATAATGTGATTAATACATAAGTAAAAGAAATTCCTATACACATTTGTGTTGTACCTCGTCAATCTCTTGCTGTGAGAGCAATACCCTTCTTTCGAATGTTGGAACGCTGAGCTATTAGTTGTTTTGCCGTCAATGTGGATGCTGGGTATCGAACATTCCATAGGTCCCTCATCCTCTTCATGTAACCCCTTCCGCCAGGGTTACTTGTATAGTAGCATTCCAACAACGCCCTCCAATGCCTTCTTGTTCCAGTAATTGATCTGGGCGACATCCGAGCCAGTATGCACATATATATATATATATATATATATATATATATATATATATATATATATATATATATATATATATATATATATTAGGGGTGCAACGATACACAAAATTCACAGTTCAGTTCGGTTCAATACTTTGGTCTCGCGGTTCGATATTTTTACGATACAAAAAAATGTCATGCCTTTTTAATTTGTCATTTATTAAAATTATAAATATATATTTTAACTCAGAAGTACAGTTTTTAAATTTAATGTTGCTGAAACAACAAAATAATTTAAAAAATCAATCTATCTGATTGAGAAATCACTCATGTTTGGAAAAGAGAGGCTGGCCTGTAGGTGACCTGTGGAAATCTCACAGTCTAAGAAGACTAACCTGACACTTTTCATATCCTCCCTGGTGAATTTAAAGTGTCGGTCCACCGAGTTAATGTGATCCGTGAATTGTGGAACGTCCTGAGAATTGATTTTCACCCAGGTGTCATCCACATACCTGAACTCTCACCAGCAAGGACTGATATCACCACCCAACCTGTACAGTGTTTTTTCAATATGTTCTTTATATTGTAAATACTACTAGAAGATTGCTCCAGTCTTTGCTTGATCTGTACTTTCCTCTAATTGCTGTGTTTTCTATTATCACGCTGATGTTTTGAGTGACTGAATCAGGAACTCTGCCTCCTATTCTTCTCACACTGGGTTTAATGAAAGAAGGTTTCTGTTTGTCCATTAAAGTTCTTTGTTTTGATCTTTTAAAGGATCCTGTGATGATCCAGAGCCTGGCTTGTCTCAAGGAGTCTCTCAGTGACCTGAGCAACACCTACACTACAGCTCTGCTGGCCTATGTGTTCACTCTGGCAGGAGACGTGGAGACCCGAGCTCACCTTCTGCAGCACTTAGACACAGTTGCAGTGAGGGAAGGTGAGTCATCCTCTAGCAGGACATCATTCAGGCTTCATTAGCATCACTGTGACTGTTATTGTGTTTGTAGGAGGTTTCCTCTACTGGTCTCAGACAGCAGCAGAAACATCAGCCTCCCTGTCAGTGGAGATCAGTTCTTATGTGCTGTTGGCCAAACTCAGTGCCTCCCCGACTGCTGAGGATCTGGGATATGCCTCTGGTATTATCAGGTGGCTGACTGGGCAGCAGAACTATTACGGAGGCTTCTCCTCCACTCAGGTACGACACCACCCGAACAGTATGAAGCTCATCTTTGAGTACAGTCTTAGACAAAACCAGGGACAGAAGAAATAATACTGAAGCTTTCATTTTTCTATCAGATATGTAAAACAGATTTGTTTTAGCAGGCAGAGAAGTTTTTATTCTTTAGTTAGAATATGACATTTAAGTTTTGTCTAAAAATTCATTGTTTTAACAGAATAGCAATGTTACCTCAGACTTCTGTACACCAACTACACGTAACAGCCTGTAAATAACAGATCACCTGCGAGTTTATACCTGTAATTTCTATACTTTGATAATTCTCAGTTAAAGATATTTTAACCTGTTTAACGTTTATTTAACCAGGAAGTGAACTTTGGAAAACTTGAGATTAAGGATCTCTTTTGTGAGAGGGTCTCAAAGTGACACAGGCCGTTTTAACTTAATGTCTATTCCACTTAAGCCCATGAAATATGGAGACATATGCTGTGTGTGTTAACCACAATGAATCCATCCTGTAGGACACGGTGGTGGCTCTTCAGGCTCTGGCTCTCTACTCCACTCTGGTGTTCAGTGCTGAAGGTTGGAGCACAGTGACAGTTCAGGCTCCCAGCAGTCAGCTGACGTTTGATGTAAATCAGGGCAACAAACTGCTCTACCAGGAGGAGGCGCTGCAGGACGTGTCAGGAAAATACAGGCTGGAGGTGAAGGGCACTGCATGTGCTTCAGTGCAGGTCAGTGACAGCATCACGTGAGAAGCTCCTGGTTGATGTCAGAGAAAGGGTTTCTTCTTTTTCTTTTTCCTTATACAACTTCAGAGAGCATTAGCATTGTCACATGTAATAAAGCTCATCTTGCACATGTATTGTCATACACAATAAAGACATTAGACCTGGCAGTAATAACTGTAGAGAGTACAATGCTATTTTAAACTAAATTGGAGAACTGAGCAAAAATAAATGAACTTTCTGTCTGTATCAGAATCAGGGAAACTATTAATCCCACAGGGAAACTGAGTTGTCATAGCAGCAAATATACAACAAACATCAAGCACTCGTATAAAATGAGTGTAGATATAACAGAGATACTCATATTAAGATGAATATAGACATATAGGTATGACTATAAAAGTATGTGTGCTAATATGTGTCATGGTGTAGAACAGTGACAGCAGGGTGCATTGAGGTGTGATTAGTTCTGTTCCACACGTGACCCAAGTGTGTTTCCCAGATTTCTGCCACCTACAACATCCCAACACCTGCTGATGTCACCACTCTCAGTGTGAGAGTCCATCTAGAGGTCAACACCAGTGAATCTGCTAGACCCAAATTCACTGTGCAAATGCAATCACTGTAAGTATGTGACAGGTGAGAGGAGCGCTCTTTACCCGTGTGGAGGAACTGCTGGAAGATGAAAAGCAAGTGTGCACACAGGTCAGTATAATCACACTGTTCAAACACAGGTACAGTGGAAAGGAGGAAACTACAAACATGGTGATCCTGGACATCAAAATGCTCTCTGGATTTTCCCCAGACCCCGAGTCTTTGAAGAGTGTGAGTAATTAGACAGATTCTACCAACGAGTGCATCTCATGTGATAATTGTGAGGATAATAATAAAATGATGTCATCTCCTCACAGCTCAAACGTGGCCTCCTGGTGAGTCGTGTTGAGCAAAAGGAGGATCACGTTCTGGTGTACTTAGAGGAGGTAAGTGAAAGTCACCGTGGGGACACCAGATGATGATCTTTGGTACAAACTGTGTCTGCGATTGTTTCTGTCTCGTCCAGTTATCAAAGGACACACCCATCAACCACAGCTTAGAGATCATCCAGGAGCTCCCAGTGGACAACCTGAAGCCAGCCGTGGTCAAGATCTATGACTACTACCAACCAGGTCCAAGTCTAACTAAGCTTTACTCCAACAGCACACTGACACACTTCAGAGGATCCATCAGACTGAACAGTTCATACAAGCTGATGTTTCCATCAGTGACTCAGAGAAATGACACGTTCATGTTTTTCTACCATGTTTCTGTCAGGTGACCAGGCTGAGACCCAATACATGTTTGTCTCGTGAGCTGCAGGTACGAAGCTGTAACAACACACAAGGACACCTTTCACACACGTTCATGTTCACAGCATCAATGAAAAGAACTTTGAGCTTTTACTAACTTGTATTCTTCGTCTCACAGTTTGAAGAAGGTGTGGCTGGTCCTGAGGTTTAAACCTGCATTTGAATAAAGATACTTTTCCTGCTCACATGTGTGTAAGTGTGTGTGTTAACAGCTCCAGTATTATTAATGCTTCTTTAATAACAGGCTTCATTATTAATAATCGGCAGAATGGAAATTATAGTGCTGTGAATGCACCGCTGAGACTGGCCTCATGCCACATTTCTGTCTTTGTGCAGGTTTAGACAAAAACAAAAAGGTGCAAGTGGGCAACAAGTGGGCAACAAGTGGGCAACAAGTGGGCAAAACATTAAAAGAGCTAAACGTGCTCGTGGGAGACATTGAGTGACAGCTGGCAAGTGACGTCCACGGAAATACAGACAGAAACGTGTGTGTGTGTGTGTGTGCGCGCGTGTGTGTGTGTACGTGTGTGTGTGTGTGTGTGCGCGTGTGTGTGTGTGTGTGTACGTGTGTGCGTGTACGTGTGTGTGTGTGTGTGTGTGCGCGGGCGTGTGTGTGCGCGTGTGTGTGTGTCTGTGTGTGTGTACGTGTGTGTGTGTGCGCACGCGTGTGTGTGTGCGCGCGCGCGTGTGTGTACGTGTGTGTGTGTGTGTGTTCGCGCGGGCGCGGGCGTGTGTGTGCGCGTGTGTGTGTGTGTGTGTCTGTGTGTGTACGTGTGTGTGTGTGTGTACGTGTGTGTGTGTGTGTGTGTGCGCGCGCGTGTGTGTGTACGTGTGTGTGTGTGTGCGCGTGTGTGTGTACGTGTGTGTGTGTGTGTGTGTGTGCGCGGGCGTGTGTGTGCGCGTGTGTGTGTGTGTGTGTCTGTGTGCGTTTACGTGTGTGTGTGTGTGTGCGCGCGCGCGCGTGTGTGTGTGTGTGTGTGCGCGCGTGTGTGTGTGTGTGTACGTGTGTGTGTGTGTGTGTGTACGTGTGTGTATGTGTGTGTGTGTGCGTGTGTGTGTGTGTGTGTGTGTGTACGTGTGTGTGTACGTGTGTACGTGTGTGTGTGTGTACGTGTGTGTGTGTGTGTGTGTGTGTGTGTGTGCGTGTGTGTGTACGTGTGTGTGTGTGTTTGTGCGTGTGTGTGTGTGTGTGTGTGTGTGTGTGTGCCTGTCTGTGTGTGTGCGCGTATGTGTGTGTTTGTGTGTGTAAGCTGGAGGAGGTCTGGGCCTCTTTGCTTAGGCTGCTGCCCCCGCGACCCGGCCTCGGATAAAGCGGATGAAGATGGATGTGTTACATGGAAAAATACAAAGATCAGTTTCAGAGAGCTTGTTGGAACAAATGTGTCATTATTAATAGTCTTGTAACGTGCACACAGTCACTACATGAATCTGTGACTGTTTAGCTCAATTTGAATGTTAAATAATTAAATAATGTGGTGGCAGATTTCTTTTCTCATGTATTAATTAGAGATGGACCGATCCGATATTACGTATCGGTATCGGTCCGATACCGATACCGATACGTAATAGTTTGTGGAGCTTCGCAACCCGGCATTTCATCTCCGACAAAGTTATCCCCGACAGAAGTAAAGCAAGTGTGTAAGTCCATCTCTGAATGTTTGTAAAGCATTCCTGCGTTAAGCTTAACAAGCGACTGCCTCTTCTTGCTGCTACTTCAATCATGAAACTGCTTAATGATCAGCTGATCGGCTTTTCTGTCGCAAGTCCGTCTCTCTTGTTTGTTTTTGGCCCACTTTGCACCAGAAAGAGGAAACCAGCGGCTGAACAACAACAGCAGCACGTTTAAGCTTGATAAGCTGTTGTTAGAATTTATTTAATATTACTTTCTACACCAGGATCTTTTTCTACAGCTGACGGCTGGTAACTGTGCAGGGGCGGATCTAGCAAAGTTTAGCCAGGGGGGCCGATAGGGCATTAACAGGGAAAAGGGGGCACAAAGACATACTTTTCTTTCTTATTCTCATTTAAAATGTCGAGCTTTTAATAAATAATTATCTGACACCCAAAGTTTTAATTTGATGTAAAATGAATAGAAGTCAATTACTGTATATAGTGACTATTAAGTCTAATATATATACCCTAGTAAGCTATAGTACTTTTTCCTTTGGGAAGGTACCATCTGTGCAGTCTGCAATTTTGTTGAAGAAAGATGTTGAATCTATTTAATATTTCTTGAAAAATAATTGATTTCTGTGCATATTTTTTCACACTGCATCAAATTAAGGTTGATTACGTCGATTAAGCATCATGAGGTGGAGCGTGAGGGGTGGTTCCCTATTTTTTATTTATTTATTTTTGTTGTTGCTGGGAGTTGGAACCCTACTAGTCAAGTTGCTTAATATTTACGCTAAGTACTCTTTAAAATACCAGAAAAGGGAGGATGGTGTAGGTTTAAGTCTATTAGATTGATCAGTATTGCTGAATTATGAAATTTTTTTTTTTGCATACAGGTATAACAGAATAGCTTTAGTGTAGTTGTTGTTTTAAACTTGAGTATGAACTTATACAAAATGCAGCAAGATATTTAAAAAAACAGTTTTATTGATTAAAACACACTATATCGGATTCATATCGGTATCGGCAGATATCCAAATTTATGGATAAATTTATATCGGTATCGGACATAAAAAAGTGGTATCGTGCCATCTCTAGTATTAATCACATATTTAATCACATCTCATTAGTTATAGTAATATCACTTTCTCACTTTACCATAGTGAGAGCACTCCTGTCACTAGTTTACATGCACGTGGAAAGTTACCACAGGGAGGCCGTTGTAATGGGAGACGTTAAACAGATAGTGGGACTCCTGCTTATCAGGGATGTAAATCTTTAGGTGACGGCCAAGCAGAAAACAAGGTCATAATTCTCTGTGTGAGGGAGGAGGTATAGCCCCCCCTGTGAGAGGGGGGGCTATACCAACATGTGAGAGTCTGTGGATGTTCTTTGTCTGTGTGTCTGTATAGAAGATGTAAGGGCGGTGGCCACAATTCAGAGATGGTCCTGGTGTTTCACTGGGATGCTCTCTCCACATTGCAGTGTGTTTATTAAACCCACTTCAAATCAAGCTCACTGACTGTGTTGCAGGTTATTGTTAAATTTTCCACGACAATTTGGCGTTGTCGGCAGGATTCCTCCGGTGAGTTTCACTGAATCACGGGCACGCAGTGACTGGCCATCCTGAGGTAAAATGGCCTCAGTCCCACCGTTGTTTTCAAAAAGGGGGAACCGCGGTGTGTGCTTCAGCGACTCACACATGCAGGAATTTTTAAAAGAACCAAGAGAGGCACTGAAAAGGATCTGCAACGGTGAGATGTTTTGATTTGGGAGCATTTTCAATCGGACCAACAGGGAAAGCCTCGCTTCCTTACTGCTGCAATTATTGGGTGCAGGTTCCTAGAAACTTAGTTTGGGTATTCTAGTGGGTATTCTTGTTGCAGTGGTAAGTGCAGGATCTTAGAAGCTCAACAAGTTCAGCCTTCTAGTGTATGGTTTTTTAGCAGTTTTGCACCAGCAAAAAAGGCAGAAAGGCCGGACAGCAGACGCGCTTGTTCGTACAATGGCAGCTGGGCCCAGCAAATGGGGGCGTCCCTACAGGTGGTCCGGGTGAAAACCCAATTTTTATTTTTTTATCTTGTTTTATTTTAATTCTTTGGCCATAGAGTTTGGTCTGGTTAAAAAAAAAAACAAGTGTGAGAAAGAAAGAGCTGTCGACAGAGAAAAGAGTTGTTGTTTTTTTTGTTGTTGTTTTATTTTTTTTTGGACGGACCGCTGGGAGGGAAACCTCAGGAATTCAACGCCTAATCTCAGGACCGTCATGGGAAAGGACTCTGTCCTTAGTTTACGGTGTTTAGCACTTTTGCACCACAAGGAAAAGGCCGGACGGTGAACACGCTTGTCCGCAAAGCTGAGCTCAGCAGTACGGCCGTAGGAGGCATCCCTCTGCCTAGTCCGTGCAAATCCAGGTTTTGATTGCATGATTTATCTATTTTTTCTCTTTCAGAAATATGGGAAAGAATACATGCAGTATGAAGTGTGTAGAAACTGAGGAATGCAGTAAAGAGAAGTGTGTCTGTGTGTAAGAGGTGCTGTGGGTGGTGTATAACCAAGAGTGATGGACAGAGATGTGTTAAAATGTGGACAGAAGAATAAGAGAGGGAAAGTGTTAATAAGTAGTGATGAAAATGATATTAAATCTGTCTTAGTGTGCTTGTACAGGTGGCTACTGTTGTGGAAATTTATTAACAAAGCCTGCAGACACGATGAGCAGTTAAATGGTGATAGCGGCTTGTCCGTCTCTTTTAGTTGAGCTACCTTAATAAAACTATTTATTTGAACCCTTTTGCCTCCTTGACTCCTTTTTCTGACCCGGACACTTTTTGTTACTTCCCCCTCACCACCTAGACCCCTCAGGGGAACGTAACAAGTGTTGCGGGAATTGCCGTCTTGTGTGTGACTGGGTGCAGTAAGGAGTGTATGTGATGTGTGTGTGATCATGCGCGTGAAGGAAACGCGGGGAGCGGAAGAAGAAAAAAGAGAGAGAGAGAGTGTGTCATGGTTAAAAAAGTTAGCAAGCATCTCCCCTCGCGTCTCCCGACCACGGTCAGGGGACTGACGGCGAGGAATGGTTAACACAAGGATTTAAACTTATTCTACGCTAGATTCGACACAGCGAACAGCATGAGACCGGACAGTGTGCGCACCGCGGATGACGTCAGTGCGCACACTGTGTCTGAGGAGGATGTGTGGATGTGCTTCAGGAAGGTGAACGCGCGCAAAGCTACTGGTCCGGACGGGATTCCCGGCCGCGTCCTCAAGTCATGCGCGGCTCAGCTGGCTGGAGTGTTCACACACATCTTCAACCTTTCCCTCTCTCTGTCTGTAGTCCCAGCCTGCTTCAAAATGGCCACCATCGTCCCTGTACCCAAATCCTCCACCATCTCCTCATTGAACGACTGGCGACCTGTAGCCCTGACCCCCATCTTGAGCAAATGCTTCGAGAAGCAGGTCAGGGACTTCATCTGCTCTGCACTACCCGACTCACTGGACTCTCTACAATTCGCATACCGCCACAACAGGTCCACTGATGATGCCACAGCCCTGACACTACATACCGCCCTCTCGCACCTGGAGAAGAGAGACACGTATGTGAGAATGCTGTTTGTAGATTACAGCTCAGCATTCAATACCATTGTCAGGAAATCTGGTGTATCATTGATGTAGCTGGGATGCTTGTTCGGGGTTAGGTAAGAGGCAAGCTAGGTCTTATAAAGCAATTTCCGGTGTACTACCAAATCATGGCCTGGCCACTGTTGCATTTTCCTTCCTTGTGTCACACATGGGTCCATCTTATCCCAGATAGCAAATATTCACTGAAACAATGTTAAATCAATATCAGGCAATTCCATTGAATCAACATCAAAATCTGATATTGAATTTACATCACTTTTGCACCCTCCGTTAATATTAAAACAATGTCAGAATTTGATATTGAATCATTGTTTATTTCTTAGCAAAAAACAATTTCAAGTACAAAGTCATGGAAAGACAAAAAAAAAGACCTTTCTGGATCATATTGCACACATATGCAGATGTTTTGAGGCAATTTACTTTGTATACAGCAGCCATAGAGCGAGAGTCAGGGTAAACGGTGGGAAAACCGAATGCAGGGCTAACAAAAGCACCCTTTTAGCTTTATAACGGAAAGACATGAATTTATGACATGAAAATGTTTGTTCAGAGTTGAATGTTTTCCATGAAATTTATACTTTTCTCATTTTGTATAAGCTAGCTTTAGAGATATCATGTATATTGTAAACCAAATTGACTATGTTGTAGAACTCAAGCTATTAAATTCCAAGACTTGGTGAATCTTAAAACAGCGCAAATAATGTATAAAGTAAGAAATAAATTGCTTCCCAAAGAAATCTGTAAATTGTTCATAGAAAGAGAAGGTGGGTATAACTTAAGAGGGAAATGGAATTTAAAAATACAAAGTGCTAGAACAACTTTAAGAACTATGTCTATCTCAATTGCAGGACTTAAATTATGGAACGGTCTAACGGAAGAAATAAAAGACAGTCAAAACATAAAACAGTTTAAAGTAAAATATAAAAACCTAATTTTAAATAAGTATAAGAATGAAGAAAACGGGGTTAACCCAGGACGGTAATGTTGCTGGTAATGGTGTTGTGGTTCTTTTTTTGTTTTGTTTTGGTTTGTTTGTTTTCCATAACTTGTGTATCTGCAAATATACACATTCTGTATTTTTCATATGAAAGAAACTATACTGTGGTGGGGCTTGCTAATTTCTTGTTTTTGATTTATGTATGTTTTGTTTTGTTTTGCTTTACTTCATATGTTTCATATGTTGTTTGTTTAATTTAAGACAAAAAAAAAATTAAATGAATGAGAGGTAAAACTTGAAGGGGTAGGGACAAATAAGTAAATACTTCAGCCTACTCCTTTTCAAACAAATACTGGAATGATATTTTGTAATGATTGTGAAGGCACATGTTTGAAATGTTTGAAATAAAAATGAACTGAACTGAACTGAACTGAACTGAACTCTCTAATAAGCAGAAGATAGTAAGTATGTTTTGTTTTATTGCCCTACCTAGAAAGTTATAACTGATTAAGACCCCCAAACACAGATCAAACACAAAATTGCTTAATGATGGACTTGGTGACAAACTTTTTGAACCCAGATAACGTAAACATTATTTTATTGCTTTACAGCCCGGTGATGGTAAGGTCTTGCAGTGGATAGAGTTCCTGCCCCCCCCCCCCCCATACATATATTGTATCATATCATATCAAATGTATTTATATAGCACATTTAAAGACCAAAGTACACCAAAGTGCTTTCCAGTAAAACCATGATACAGATAAAAATCACAATATGAAATATAAATTTCAGTTTTGATCTCTCATTAGGAGAGATTAAGGTTTAAAAAGTACTGTTTTAGACGTGATTTAAAAGATTGAACAGAATCTGATGCGTGAATATCAAGAGTTAGATTATTCCAGAATTTGGGTGCGGCAATGGCAAAGGCGCGGCCTCCTCTGGTCTTCAGCTGAGACCTAGGTTGCACTAGTAGCAGTTGGCCTGATGGTCTTAGCTGGTAGCTGGTCTGTATAGCCCTAAGAGAGCACTAAGTAATCAGCTGCCATATTATTTAGGAGTAAACAATAAGATTTGAAAATCAATTCGATATTTAATAGGAAGCCAATGTAAGTTGGCTAGAACAGGGGTGATAGAATCATACCTTCTAGTGCCAGTTAAGAAACATGCTGCAGCATTTTGGACCAACTGCAATCGCTGAAGGAGGGAAATTTGGAGGTCAAAGTAAAGAGAATTACAATAATCAAGTCTTGAAGTGATGAATGCATGAATAAGTTTCTCTAGATCTTTATGTGGTATGTAAGGTTTAGCCTTTAAAATCTGGTGTAGTTGGTGTAAGCGAGAAAATGTTTCCTTTAAGGCCTACATGTTCTAACCTTGCCAAAAGAATATCATGGTCAACCATGTCGAAGGCTGAAGTCAGATCTAATAGAACTAAGACGGCAGAGCGCCCAGAGTCAGCAATTAGAAGGAGGTCATTGAAAACTCTTAGTAGGGCAGTTTCGGTACTGTGACGCGGTTTGAATCCAGACTGGAATTTATCACTTATACCGTTTATCTCTAAATGGGTCTGCAGTTGCTGAAACAATATTTTCTCTAAAATTTTTGACATGAATCGGCCTGTAATTTGCGATTTGTTATAATAATAATACTAATACTAATAATAATAATAATAATAATAATAATAATAATACATTCTATTCAAAAATAGCACCTTTCAGAAAACCCAAGAACACTGTACAGCAAATAAAGCAGATATATGTTAAACAAAAACAGAAAAACTGGAAATATACACAACAATAAGAGTAACAGATAAAAGTTAAGAGCATGCAGAGGTTTAAAGATAAGGACTTTTACACAGGTGAGTTTTGAGGGTGGACTTAAAAAGAAAAGTGACTAAAAGCCCCCCATTGTAATAAGACAAGCGGAAAGAACAGAGAGAGAGAAAGAAAAGATGAAGATCTGAGGCACTGAGATGGGAAGTTCATCTGTACTAAATCAGAAAGGTATGGTGGAGAGAGACAGAATGAATAGCCTTAAATGTATAAAGGATTATTTTAAAATAAATGCGAAATTTAACAGGGAACCAGTGAAGCTGCTTCAGGATTGGGGAGATGTGGTGGGTAGAGGAAGTCCTAGTAATAATACGGGCAGCAGAGCTCTGGACACGTTGGAGGTTGTTGATGGATTTTTTTTGTAAGGCCAAATAATAGTGAATTACAGAAAGAAGCCATTTACGTCTACTGTGAGCGACCATCTTTGAACAGAGGCGGTGGTTTACGACACCAACTCTCTGCCATCTATAATCCTGTTTTGAGATCCCTTCCCAGACGCCCTAACGCCCATTTGCATCCTGGGCCATCTGACCTCAGGAAATCACACGATAGGGTGGGGCCAGGTTTCACAATGAGCTCACCCGAAACCCTGGCTGATTAGGACCCACACCCGCTTTCACACCTTGGCTCATGCGATTAGGTAGAGGATCATCAGGGGGTCCTTTTGTCCCTCTTTGGGGGGAAACTCCCACTGGGTTTAAATCTGGGACTCCCCACCAATTGGACCCTTAGAACTGAAGAAGCTTCTCGAATGAGAGGTGAAACGTCTTCAAGCAACTCAAAGAAGTCCAGACGCTTTTCTTTCCAAACTCCTTAGACAACTGAATGGTATATTTATGAAAAATGTGTCAGAGTGGAAGAAGGTAAATGATGAAAAGGAGGGGCCCGAGGACAGATCCCTGGGGCTCCCCAGTCGATAGAGGAGAAGGCTGAGAAGTGAAGGATTTCAATTGAATGAACTGAGTCCGGTCAGACAGGTATGATTTAAACCAGGCTAAGGGAGTATGAGAGAAGCCAATAGAAGCTAATCTGCTAGGAAGAATGGGATGAGAGATGGTGTCAAAGGCTGCACTCAGATCAAGGAGAATAAGGATGGAGAGGAGACCAGAATCAGCTGCCATAAGAAGATTGTTTGTTATCTTTATAAGAGCAGTTTCGGTGCTATGCAGAGGACGGAAACCAGACTGGAACTGTTCGTAAAGGTTATTATCAGTTAGGTGTAGATGGACTTGTGAAACAACCACTTTTCAAGAATTTTTGTGAGAAATGGTCGATTGGAGATAGGACAAAAATTGTTAAAGTTGTTGGGATCTAGACCTGTTTTTTTTTTTTTCCAGGATTAGGGTGATGGTGGCAACTTTGAAGGCGGCAGGAACAGTTCCAGCAGTGAGTGAAGAGTGAATAATAGCAGATATGAGGGGAAGGAGAGGGGGTAGACAGGCTTTGACAAGGACTGTGGGAATAGGATCAAGCTGGCAGGTAGAAGACTTTGATTTGTGGATGAGATCAGCAATATCAGTTAAAGACAGAAGTTGAAAAACAGAAGGGAAGTGAGAAGGGGGTGGAATTAAGACGGAGGAGCTACATTGAGCATCACTGAAAATATTCATAGGATTAGAGAGTCGCAGAAGTTAGATGAATAGATATGAGCGGGCAAAGAGTCAGGTGGCCTGTAAAAGGAGTTGAATAATGAGAATAGGGTCTTGGCCTCAGGAAAAGGGGGAGTATCCCCTTTTCCTGAGGCTGCGAACCAGAATGGTGATGGACTCCTGGAGAGCTCCGTGTTTTGGAAGGCAGGGCTCTAGACTAACTTTTTGCCATGCGCGTACCGGTACGCCTAACTTTTTAAAGTTAGGCGTACCGGCACAAAAGTTAGGTGCACACAAATTTTATAATAATTTCTATAATATAATGTGTTTTTCTGGATACACTGTGCTTTTTCAGCATTCAAAGATTGATGACACCGTGTCAGAGCACTGGCTATGAATTTCAGAAGGATCAGGCCTTAACTTAACAGAAAAGTTAGCTATAGTTCTTTTCCTATTACAGCTACATCCACTTCTGTCGTGCCTAGGCTGCTCACTAGGGCTGGGTATCATCACTGATTTCTATAATCCATTCGACTCCGGTTTTCAAAGTCCCGATTCGATTCAACTTAGCCTCAGACAGTCAGAAATATTATAATTCTGATCATTTATCAGTACTGACTTCATCAGAATTGTGAACATCACAGCAGATGCCTTTGTGTGAAAGTAACTGAGAATAAAACACAGAAAAACATGAAGGAGATTTTCCTGGTCTGGCTTTTTATAGCAGATAACCTTAAAAATATTCTACAATGTTCTGCATATAAAGTTTAAATTTCTTCAGTATTGAACAACAGAAAAAATAGGCTTTCTTGTCCCAGGTCATTTAAGTGAAAAAAGAAAAAGACAGCAGCCACAGCGCTGTAAACAACGGTAGACTGGTGGGTAATAAGTGAATGAATAATACAGAAAACAGAGATTGGAGACGGGAAACTGTTCTTGAAGTACAGAGAGCGAGAGAGAGAGAGAGCTAGCTGTGCATGAAGTGTGATTTTAATAATAGTGTTACTTGAGTTGTTTGTTATGTTTGTTTAAAAATCACTCTATTGCCTAGTGAGTTGTTTCACTAACGGTTTTCAGTTGTGTTAATAAACCTTATGTTTTTCTTCTTATCTAACCCCCTGGTCTCTGGGCTCATTTATGTTACGTCCGCTGTCGCCTAGCAGAGCCGGGTCGTAACACCGGTTGTGTGACATGTTTTTAAAAAGTAACTAAGTAACTAATTACTTTTGAAAATAAGTAATCAGTAAAGTAATTGGTTTACTTTCTTGAAGAAGTAATTAATAACTAAGTACTATTTTCAAGTAACTTGACCAAAACTGCTTATGTGCATCTGCCAGTTGTGGTTCTTAATAAGTTGAATCCCGAGCAGGTGATCTTCAGACAGAACAGCAACAACAACAAAAAAGGAAACACAAAACAAAGGCATTGTAGAAATCTCAATCAGGTTCCACAGAATCCCTTCCAAATTTTTCTGTGGTGCGACTAAAGAAAAATATTTGGTTGCACCTGTGCGACCAACTGTTCGGGTAGCAAAAAAAAAAAAATCTGCAGCCTTCTCTGTGGTCAACAACAGACACACATTTTGCCCCTATCGTGGACTAAACCGATCAGAGATAGTAAGGGGCGGGACCTCTCTGATTGGCCGTGGTCCAGTTGAAAGTGCAGGTGGAAGTGGGAGGTGAGTAGCTTGAATAAAGCGATATCGATTCATTAAATCCTGAATCGACTTTTAAATATAACTGTG
Organism: Rhamphochromis longiceps; assembly: GCF_057381845.1. Classification (NCBI taxonomy): domain Eukaryota; kingdom Metazoa; phylum Chordata; class Actinopteri; order Cichliformes; family Cichlidae; genus Rhamphochromis; species Rhamphochromis longiceps. The sequence continues at coordinate 11,529,859 of NC_140559.1, read as the reverse complement.
TTTTGTCAGAACCGCCAGATTCTCAGATTAAAGCTCACAAAACCACTTCAACAACAACCAAACAGCAGATGAGAGCAGGTACACGGACTCCACACAAAGACGTAAACACAGAACGGACCCGACGCATCAGAATCAGCTTTGTCTTTCTCGGCTTTCTCACCCGACGGCCCGCAGACGGACACGCTGTCGGAGCTTAGCAATCCTGATGCGTCCGGTCCGCTGTGATTACGTCTTTTTGCGCTGATTCTAAGCTGCAGGTTTTGTCTCTCCAACCAAAATTCGCCGAGCCAGCAGCAGAAGAAGCAGCAAACTGCGCTTCACATTTGATCAATGTTGTCATGAATTCCCTCTGACTTTTGCTGTTTTGCTTCCACCACGATAAAAATCACACTTCCTGCACAGCTCTCTGTGTGTACTTCAAGAACAGTTTCCCATCTCAAATCTCTGTTTTCTGCATCATTCATTGGCTTATTACCCACCAGTCTACCGTTGTTTACAGCGCTGTCTTTTTCTTTTTTCACTTAAATGACCTGGGACAAGAAAGCCTAATTTCTGCTGTTCAATACTGAAGAAATGTAAACTTCTTAAAATTATGCTACATTTCAGAATATTGTAGAATATTTTTAAGGTTATCCGCTACAAAAAGCCAGACCAGGAAAATCTCCTTCATGTTTTTCTGGGTTTTATTCTCAGTTACTTTCACACAAAGGCATCTGCTGTGATGTTCACAATTCTGATGAAGTCTCATGTGTATCAGTACTGATAAATGATCAGAATTATAATATTTCTGACTGTCTGAGGCTAAGTTGAATCGAATCGGGACTTTGAAAACCGGAATCGAATGGATCATAGAAATCAGTGATGATACCCAGCCCTAGTGAGCAGCCTAGCCACGACAGAAGTGGATGTAGCTGTGGGTAATAAGAAAAGATGAAAAGAACTATTGATAACTTTTTCGTTAAGGCCTGATCCGTCTGAAATTCATAGCCAGCTCTGACACGGTGCCATCAGTCTTTGAATGCTGAAAAAGCACAGTGTATACAGGAAACACATTATATGCTGCAATAAATGCACTGCCCAAGTGTCCCCTCTCCCCACTGCCTTTCAGCAGCAGACAGCAGCAAACAGGTCGTCAGAGAAGGCGATGTGATGATTAAGTTCAACATTTTCTACAATATTGACAAAGCACTTTAAGCACAAGTTTGTTAGTTAATAATTTACAAATCAATATTGTCTGTATGGACTTCAATTCCCCCCCCCTAAAAAGTGCAAATGTAAAACTGCGGTGTTAAGCGATGCGGTTGAAAAATTTCGGCGCACCGGTGCAACCCTGGCAAAAAGTTAGTCTAGAGCCCTGATATAGTGGCAGAGAACTGGTGGAGAACAAACAGGTCCTCACTGTCCTGTATGTCCCCCATCACTGATTTCATCCCAGTAGATGTCTTTCTGAAAGTGCAGAGCTGAGTTTAAGGATATAATCTACCCATTGTTGTCATCGTCAACACCCTGTACAGCTACCTGAATGCGACTCCAACAGAGGTTTTACCTGTTCACTGTGACAGCCAGTGGGCTAGCCTTGCTTTCCTGTCGCCTGTCTCTTTCAGGTGTCTAGTTGGTGGAGCTGACCCAGTTTCAGATGCAGCACACCAGTAGGCCAGTCCCCAGTGTGTTATAAAGAAACTCTGACTGAACATCCAGGTCTCCTTCTTCGCTCCTTATGCTTCCCTGGGTGATCGAGAACTTATCCTGACATGGTGCATTCAGCCATGGATGTCGCACCACTTAATCTGTTTTTAGGTTTCTTTACTTTGTTCCATTAAAATATCTTATAGCATATTAAGCCTTTGTGTGGTCTCTCTCTTCCTTGTCACATCCTTTGAGCCAGGTTGTGCAGTTATTTTGGTCTGATAAGCTTTCTAATGTTTCATTAAGAGCTCTGTACTACCTTGTTAGATTGAAGGCAGTGCTGTCCGTGTTATATTTGTCTGGATAAATTGGTGACTTGTAGACACAAGGTCAACTATGGTGTTCCACAGGGTTCAGTGCTAGGACCAATTCTGTTTACATTATACATGCTTCCCTTAGGCCAGGGGTCTCAAACTTGTGGCCTGCAGGTCACCTGCAGTCCATGTCATCCCCACTTGCGGCTCACATATTGACGTGAAGAAACATTTTTAAAATTATTCAAAAAATGATTTAATATGGATGCAATATGAGCAGAGTTTTACAGGCATAGCGCTAAAGAATGTAGCCTCATGGCTAGGGATGGGTATCGTTTAGGTTTTATCCGATACCGGTGCCAAACCGGTACTTTTGAAACGGTGCCGGTGCTCAAACAGTGCTCAAACCGGTGCTTGAAGAATGGAGAACAAAAACTTTGTCCAAAAACCTCTCATGTTCGGCTGGTTTTTTGTAAAAAGATAACAATGTTAGCCTTTTCTGCAGCTATAGGGCATATATGGTATCACTCTTGGCTGGAAGCAGTGCTTAAACAATGGAAAAAAACACAAACTTTGCCCAAAAACCTCTCATGTTCAGCTGGTTTTTTGTAAAAAGATAACAATGTTAGCCTTTTCTGCAGCTATGGGGCATATATGGCATCACTCTTGGCTGGAAGCAGTGCTTAAACAATGGAAAAAACACAAACTTTGTCCAAAAACCTCTCATGTTTAACTGTTTCCCACTTTTTCTTTGGTCATTTTAGCCTTTTTGGCCAGGGTGAAGGGAGTATCTGCCATCAAACAAGAAGACAGCCGCATGTAGCTATGATGATGTTTGCTAGTTCACCTTACATGCATTAATGTAATAACGTGGTTAGCCTACTCAACATAAATTACACACGAACAACATTAAGCTACTCACGCAGAGAAGAACGGCTGCTGCTGCATCATCATCCTCATCATTCCTGCTACACTGGCAGGGCTAGGGGCCAGGACTCTCCTCTTCGGGTTTTTGGGGGATGTTGCTAACTCCGATAACAGGCTGATAACAGGCAACCCACCCGCAGTAGATGTGCTCGGTGTGAGGTCTCGCAGCAAGCTATCAAATACGGCGCATTTCTCGGCCTTTAAAAATAAACGCTATGCGTCGCCAGGAGTTTCATCGGATTCGAGGTGTTACCTCCTTTGACAGTATCACAGTATCAGCTTAAAGCACTTGTTGCAGGCTGCTGAGTTTGCATATTTTGCTGTGAAGTACAGCCAGACTTTGACCGCTTCGCCTTGGGCATTTTTAATCTGTAGCTCTGCTCTAAAAGAACGTACGTACCTGGACCCGCCTACTATCCTCGAAACGTAAAATGATTGGCTAGAATTCAAAGTGTATCACATCTCAGGAAAAAAAAGCACAGAAATGCTGCTTTTTGGTCTGGTTACTACCGTTTATGACAGAATTATGTGTGTGTGAGCGTGAGGTAGGGGGAAAAAGGAGAGTGAAAAGTACAAGGTGCCACCCATGAAAAGCGGAAGAGGGAAGCTTGTAAATACACTGCAGTCATTGAGTCTGTCCATCATAGTCTGGTATGGTGTCTCCCTGCTAAACAGTTGACCTGTCACACTGCTTCACATTGCTAGATATAATTGTACATTATACACTCTGTGGTATTCATTTCTGTAATCCTGTTTTTTATGTATATAGAATTATTATTTTGTTGGTGCCGTTTACATGTTGTTGTGTTTTACACTGTGGTGCTTCAGAGACACCATCAACCGGAACCAAATTCCTTGTATGTGTTTGCACACACACCGATAAACGCGACTCTGAAAGAAACCACTGCAGCCAGCGCAGAGCACCACACAAGCCCAGATGTAAGTAAGCTATTAAAACTCGACTGTACGCTGTGTTCACTGCCTCCAAAACAGAAAAGTTGGGACAGCCTTTCAACTTTCCAACAGTAGATTTTGACTATACCGCTCTACCACGATAGAGCATGTTGATGGTGTCATCTAGCTGCACCTGTTTTGGTTGAAAGCATTGCAGCGGCTGCAAGCAATATCATATGCAAATTATGTTCATGTTTCGGAACATGAGGAAAGCCAAAAACTGCGCTTCCTCCACTTCTGTACCATTGATTCATTAATGTTAAATTCTCTCACAGCTGCTCTATTCCCATGTTGTTACAGTATATTAATGACTAACCTCGTATTGTGGATGGATTATCTCAGTTGTTCTCCTGACTGAAGTTTGGTCCGTTTACAGCATCCTGCCATGCGATTGCATTTGTCCCTAACCATCGGGAACCCTCATGCTAACTGTTATTGAGTGGAAAAGGGTTAGCGTTCATCCTCAAGCTTCACTGTGTTATGCTAACATAGCTGTGTCGCTAGCGATCAAAAGAACATCATTATATAGTCAAGTCAAAATTTATTTCTACAGCACATTTAAAAGACTAGTGTACATCAAAGTGCTTCACAATAAAACCGCATGCGGCCAGAAAAAGAAACAAATAGTACAATGATACTTAAAATTGCATTTAGTTGGTGTAGTGCAGACCCAATGAAATTCAAAGTGATTCGTTTCAAAAGCTAAGTTAAACAAGTGTGGTTTTAAGCATGATTTGAAGGATTGAATTGATTCCGATGTATGGATTTCGACTGGGAGATTATTCCAGAGTCTAGGAGCGGCAATAGCTAAAGCACGGTCACCTCTGGTTGTTAAATGAGACCTTGGTTGCATTAGGAGCAGTTGGCTGGAGGATCTCAGTGCTCGCCTTGGGTTGTACAGATCAAGGACATCAGTTAGGTAGCTTGGGGCCACGTTAGTTAGAATTTTAAAAGTGAGCAGAAGGATTCTGAAACCAATGCGATATTTGACGGGAAGCCAGTGTAAGTTAGCGAGGACAGGGGTGATGTGCTCATGCCTTCTAGTGCCAGTTAAAGGCCACACGCTTGATCTGGTATTGTCATCCAGTCTGGACGTGTGCATTACGGATGTACGGATGTACGGATGTACAGATGTACGGATCACCAGCTTCTCTGCGGCCTTTACTAACTCTACTTTTTATGATATCTACTGTAATACAGCTATATTGTTTGATGAACTTGCTAACTCCTTTATTTCAACATGCTCCTCGATTTCAGACATTGTGGCTCCATTAATGACTTAACACTGAAGGCCAATTACCAACCATGGCTGAATGAATCTACTCGCGCTCTCTGGCGGGAATGTCGCCGAGCTGAGAGGAGATGGAAAAACGACAAACTTCAGGTGTCCCTGGACATCCTGCATAACTGCCGATCAAAATATCAGAAGACTGTCCAAACTGCAAAAGCTTCATTTCTGTCAGAAATTATTACTAATATTTAAAATCTTCTAATCCCTGCTCTGCTGCTCAGAGGGATGCTCCCCAGCGCTCTGTGAAAGGTTCTGAAATTACTTTATAGATAAGATCTCAGCACTAAGGGCGCCATATCTGCCGGCAGTCTGAATGCTCTATGGCTTTTCAACAGTTTGAGCCCGTATCCTTTTCAACTTTAAAAGAAATTATTGATCGTTTGAGAAGCTGCAATATGCTGCATGACATTCTTCCTTCCCGCATTATTAAGGAAGCTGACCACTATTGGACCCTGTATCTTACTTTTAATGAACTCTTCCTTGTCATCAGGCTGAGTTCCAACTGCCTTCAAGCACGCAGTTGTGCAACCAGTTATGAAGAAAAGCCACTCTGACCCCAACGCTCTTTCACATTACAGGCCGATTTCTAAACTTCCCTTCATGTCTAAAATTTTAGACATGAAGGGAAGTTTTATATACCAGCTAGCCCAACTTCAGTAACCCTGCAAACGTCACTGCTGTTTAGTTTTCTGTCTTCATTTATGTTGGAAGTGATAACAGAGCTGTGTGTATGCCTTGCAGACGTGTTTCTTCACTGTGACCTCTGACCTCTGACAGGAGCTCAGAGAAACGCTGTCTCACTGCTGTGAACTGGTACTGTGTGAATAAAGCTGAGGTGACTGGTTCCACCCAGAGCACTACCACCCCTCCGTCCTTCCAACAGGCCTTCCACAGAAACTCCATCAGCTCTGTCCAAACACAGCTTGTTCCCCTTCAGAATAATCTAGAACCTTCTATAACACTGGTACCCCCTCAAGGACCAGCTGAAGATCATTTTAACAAGAACGTCTCCTGAGCTCCCTCCTGAAAAATCGCGACCTCACTGTGGTCTAACAGCCTGATTCTGGATGTTTTGTCTCCACCCACTATGGTCATGTGACCAGTAGAGTGACTACAACCTCCATCTGAGTCAGTGACATGTTGTACTGTCCCTTTAAGAGTCCTCAGGAGCACACTAACATATCTGCCCGTGTGTGTGTGAGAGAGTGAGTGTGTCTTAATCTGGATTAAGCGGACGAGTTTGATTGGATGGTACTCTGAACACACACACACATTAAAGAATGACCTTCATACAGGACATGGCTGTCAGAGGGCGAGCAAGCATCACTCTCACTCAGAGAGAGAGAGGCTGCCAACATCACTGCTTCAGTATTGGTCGTCATGAGAGCGATCAGAGCTGATCAGGGTTATTGATCAGCTGTGATCAGTTATCAGCCTTCACTGTAACAGAATCAGACAGACGTTCCTCCTGATGTTTGATCACATCGACTATCAGTAACTGAAGTCTGTGACTGTATTGATCTCTGAGTCCACCTATGACACAGCGAGCTGATTGGACCGTGGAACAGATCACCTGAGGATGGAGCTCTGAGCTCACAGACACACCTGGAAACAGCTGGAAACAGCTGTTCCTGACCTCAAACACACCTCTTCAGGTGCAGCTGACTCAGTCTGAGACAAACCAGATTTAAGCCGAGGTGCTGACCAACAGAGCTTTCATCCAATCAGAAACAGCCTGGGACGATCACCTGGATGCATCCAGGTAAGCAGACGCTCAGGCAGTGTAAGCATGTACAATGAGATTCACAGCACCTCCTCCCCACGTGTGGAGAGACAAAGGAGGCAAGGTGCAGAGTTCTGTGGTGCTATAAACATATGAACGGTCTCATCTTAAACAATGTCAGAAAATAAAGCACTCTGTGTGTGATCTCTGCTGTGAGTGAGCCCAGGAGCAGACAACAGGACGACTCTAACAACCCACCTGTGACAGGCAGGTACACCTGGACAGGTGGGAGCACCCTGCTGACATCAGGAGCTCAGGTGTGTTAGTGCTGTCCTCAGCAGGTGTTCACAGGTAAGCCCTCTGCTAACAAAGCTCCAATACTCATTGATTATAATCAATACATCAGTTCAGAGCTAAAACATCCTGTCTGCCCCGAGGGTCCCGCCCCACAGTTTGGAAACCACAGCTTTAGTTATCGATTAACCGGCTGCCCTCTGCTCAATCAATGATCAGAGTGTGGCTGATAAACGGACCGTTAGCACGATCGATCCGTGTGATCGATCAGTAATCAATAATCAGCTGTGCGCGTGCACAGATACCGTGAACACACAAACCGATTCGCGGAGACGCGCACGGATACCGTGGTACTGACCCCAGCTGGCGGCGGTCCGGCCCAGCAGCTCGTGCGTCCTCGGGTTCCAGAAGAATTCCCGCCACTCACTCGAGCCCTTCCAGTTGTCCTCCTTAGAGCCGGACATGATGGAGCTGATGGAGGTGATGAAAGACGAGGTGATGATGCGGCTGACGGAGCGCGCGGACACTCGCTCTCCGGGATAAACCCCTCCCCTTCAGCGCCCGCTGACGTCACCGCCTGGCTCGCCAATCGCGGCGCAAGGAGACCCCGCCCTCTGCGGGATTGACAGACCGTGACATCATAGACCGGACCGTGAGGGGGAACGTGACCGTGACGTCACTCACGTATACCAGAACCAGCAGCTGATCGACTGAGCAGACGTCATCACGCACGGCCAATTTATTAGAAACACCCGAGAACTGTAATCAGAATATTTAGTAATCCCCGAGGAAATGACAGTAACAGTACAAGTACTACAAATACCACAGGTTAGTATATAATTATACTGATATACTACACAAACTGCGTGTACAAATACTACAGGTTCATAAATACATGCATGTGTTAGTTATGATGATGCTGACTACATATTTGTTTGTAAATCACAGAGCAGCTGATTTCGTCAGAAATAATAAACCCAGATTCATCCAAACTGAAATTGTAGTTTTTCTTTTAAACACTACGACTTTACTGAAGTGTGATGTATTTAATGTAGTTACACTGTGACACTGGCTTTACTCAGTTTGTAGATGTTTGCCGTAGACTGTATTCAGTGTTCAACTTACAGTCAAAAATTATTAAGAAAAAAGAGAGCTTGTTTGGGGACTGAGACAGCGAAAGATGGCACAGTGTGGCGTGAAGAACATGTGGGGACCCGTCTCCCTTTCACCCCAATAGAAGCGTACGCTGCAGATGGAGAGCCAACGGCTAAGGCCAGGAGAAGTATCTCGAGTCGCCTTCATAGCTTCCTGTGTTTCATCACTCTTGACATGCTTCGTAGCATTCAAGAATGGACTATTCAACATGCACAGCAAATGGAGCATGTTCATTGGTTCATGGACCTCCCTGAACTAATGGCATTTATTGCAATTATCATCTTGCGGGGAGTTTACAGGGTTCCATCTGTAAATGACTGCTGGTCAGCAAACCTGGGAAACCCACAGATAATTGGAACTATGGCACGAAACCGCTTCCAAGACATCATGCAACACCTACGCTTTGATGACAAGTCCACCCGCAGTGATCGAGCAAAGACTGATAAGTTCGCTGCAATTTCCAGTGTGTGGGGATCATTTGTCACCAACTGCATCACGTGCTACAACCCTGGTCTACATATCACCGTTGATGAACAGCTTTTCCCATCAAAGACTCGGTGCTGTTTCCTGCAGTATATTGCAAGTAAACCTGACAAGTTTGGGATCAAGTTTTGGGTGGCTTGCGACCTAAAATCCAAGTACATTTGCAATGTCTTCCCATATCTTGGCAAGGACCCCAATCGTCCCACTGGGGAGAGACTTTCTGAAAATGTAGTAATGAGGCTGATGGAACCATTCCTAGACAAGGGCAGAAATGTTACCACGGACAATTTTTTCACATCGCTTTCACTTGCGCAAAAACTTCTTAGACGGAAAACCACCATCCTCGGCACAGTCAACAAGATTCGCAGGGAAATTCCTCAATCCACTAGACAGACAGATCGCAATGAATTCACCACTCAGGTATGTTGCAGGTCTTTTGTGGTTCTATGTTTATGTGTTTCATTGTGTGTAAAAGGGCTATGGAAATAACAATTTATCTTATTTCTTAGGTGTTTTCAACCTCTGCTGCCACGCTGACGGCGTATGCGGCCAAACGGAAGAAGACAGTCTAGGAGCACAGAACCCAGCAGGCTCTGGCGTTGACCGAGGATGGTACAGTTTCAACATGTTTATGTGACAGACGCGTGTTTTGCGTCTGCGGTCGGGAGTGCAAATTACATAATCTCTCTCCCCTCTCTTTTCACAAACTTTAAAGGGGCCGCTATACCTAGCAGACAAGGCTGAGCCTGGAACAGGCAAGAGCACAAGAACCTGGTCACCCACCTGAAAGGTTCTTTTAACAGAAGCCTTATCATAATGGCGTTTCATCTTTCCCTGTGAAGCGGCAAGGTGCTGTTTAGCCAGAGCGTTGGCTTGGTTCAACCGCTCACGGAAGTGCTTTACATAACTGCTTACATTTATTTCGAAAACTCCATGTGGGCTCAAAAACCCCTCTTTCAGAGCTTTGAGGGGTCCCCGTGGCCTATGGCCAAATACCAGTTCAGAAGGACTAAAACCAAGTGACTCCTGCACAGCGTCACGGGCAGCAAATAACACAAATGGAACTCCCTCATCCCAGCTCTTTTCAGACTTTAGGCAGTATTTGCGTAGCATCGTCTTTAAGGTCTGATGCCACCGCTCTAATGCACCTTGCGATTAAGGATGATAAGCAGAGGACACAACATGCTTGACACCTAGAGTGCTAGCCACTTGTTTGAAAAACTTGGATTGAAAGTTTGAGCCCTGGTCGGTCTGTATGACCTTTGGCAAGCCAAACACTGAAAAGAATGTTGTCAACGGCTTAACAACAGATTTTGCTGTAACCTTATGTAACGGGACAGCCTCGGGGAAACGGGTAGCTGCACACATGATCGTGAGAAGGTATTGCTTTTGTCGAGATGAAATATTATTTTACATCCATAATCCTTATTATTACTGTTGCATCATTTATGATTTATCATTGTTATCATTTCATTGACACATTTATTGAAACTGGTGAGGTTATATTAAAGTCTGTATTTCAGGTGTTAGCATAAGCACATAATAATCTTTCATTGCAGGTGCAACTGTAATCATGTTATACACATATTGCATAAGTAAAGGGTTGAAGCTCGGTTAAGTTAATTAATGGTTTGAAGCTACGGGCAGCGCGATGTCTGGCCGATCAATGGAGCAAAGTTCAGCTATTGAAAGGTTGCCTACATGTTTACAGTATAATTTACTACATGTTGCCTGTGTGCATTCAGCAGGCTGCACTGGAGTTTGCCTGGTAACAGATGATGTAGGGGGGGGGGGGTCGTGCACTTAGATTAATGACACAGACACATAGCCTGTCTGGGTAAACTGACTGCAAGTGTTGTTTAAGTCTGGACAAGTAGAATAACAGGATGCATCTGGAGGAACTGAAAGAAGAACTGTTCTGTTTTAGTGACGCGAGGTACTGGTCATCATAAGTATAAATATTACACCCACCTATTGTAAGGGGGAGATGGAGCCTGATGTTTTGCAGAGCCGATCTTCACCACATATATGTGTTTTAATAAAATAATTTGTGTTGACCCACTATGGACTTTCAGTCGTATGTCTCTTCCTCAAAATTCGAACCGCGACAGTTCTGGTGCCGAAACCGGTTTGAGGAGGGACTAATGGGGATTGGCTGAGGTGTAGTGGTGTCAAACAGACGGACAGCCAGGAGGTCGACTGAGTGATGGGCCCGAAATAGGAGGTAAGCACCACCTGTTGATTGATGTCCAAAGGTGCTGAATTGGAAATTAAGCTAAATTAAATGTTCACTCAGTAGAGCTTCTGATCTGTGTCCGTGGTCACAGGATAAAAGTTTGGGGAATATTTGACTGATAAAATTTATTGTTGTTAATTCTGGGTGAATTCTAAGTTAATGGGTTGTGTGGTTATGTTAATATGTTACGTGTTTAAGTTGATGTGTTATATTTGTTGACTGTGATGCCAGTCAGGCAAGTTTTAGTTTAGGGTATTTGGTCAGATTGACCAGCAGAACTGGGTTCAGGCATCAAGTAATAACTGGAGGGCTGAGAGCCCACAGTGATGCTTTTAAAACATGTAAACAAATTGATTTAGGACCGGAGCGCGGCTCCGATGAATGCAGTTGTGTTCAGCGTTTGGCACCGACCAATAGCCGCGGACGCGTGGTTATTTTTAGCCCGGAGTGGCCTTCCGCGGGGATTCGGACTCCCGTTAACAGGCTAGGCAATCTACGAGTGATTGCCTTTTTATACTGCATTGTTTGGGTGGAGGGTGAGACCCGACCGTGACCATTCAACGTGGCTGGCTTCTGAGTTTTAAGTAAAGCGAAAGGCATGGGTTTGGTACTAGGGCCGGACGTGGAGCTCCCTGGCAGCTGCGGGAAGCGGTTATAAATTAAGTAGGGCCTAGAAATCTGACCGCTCTTGGCGACGGCGTTCCCGAAGCGGGTGTATTGACCAGCAAGGCGCGGCCTGGGCTTAGATGCTTTTAAATTAGTTAAAAAGTTAGGTGTAATGCTACAGAGGTTGTGAAGAAGTATGAGAATACAAGGATAGGAGTAACTTGTTGAGAATAAGGAACCGTTGAATAACTTGTCTTGGCATCTGGTGTCTTTTGTTTGTCATGTTGATGCAGGCCTGAGTATATAAATAAAGTGTGAATCGCCTGTGTAAATTGCTTACATTGATTATAACTGCATGTGCTGTGAAAATGATTTAACCCTTTAGAGCCGGTCGGAGCGGGCACACTCTGTTTTGCGTAACTATTTTTAAATCCCGGTAGCTCTGCAACCATATAAGCTAGCGCAATAATCTTTTTTGCATATGAAACCGGAGGAGTTGTACTTACATCTGATGCCATCAGCTTGTCCTAGGTCACAGTTTCCTTCCACATATAGCTTTGCAAAAACTGCATAAAAAGCACTTGAAGCAACAAAAACATAATGTTCCAGAAACACGCTTTGCCGATCCGATCAGCTGTTCATAACACTTCCTACGTTGGAATAGACGTCAGCGCGAACTTTTGCATGTCCGCCATTACCTGCCCGAAGCCGGAAGTGACGTCATTTTCACGGAAATGTAGTCTTTTTTGCCATCAGGGCCTCAGGGCCTATACTCGTCTTTTTAAAAGTTATCTTTGACTTTATGACTTTCTTTGTCGTTTCTGGGATGCTTAGGACTCATATTGCACTGCTGGAAATAGTTTATTTTGATGCATATGCTGCTTTTTTGCAAATTTGCAGTATAATATTTATTTTTGTTTTTCCTGCAGTATATAAAAATTGGTGTATTTCAAAAATAAAACTATGAAGACACTCAAAATAAATTTCCTGTGGTAGGAAACTATTTTGTACAACTTTTTTGTATTTACAGTTTTGAGGGATAAGCCTCTTAAATTTCTCTAACTACAAATATATGTTAAAAAAGCAAAAACGATTTTCAATTTTTTTTGTAGTTTATTGCACTTTTTTGCAATTTATGTAATTACTATGCACTTAATGAATACATATTATTAAAATCTGGGCTATAATGGTTGTATTGATGTATAGCAACTTGAAATGCTCCCAAAAATGGCTCCACACCATGTAAAAATATAATATAAGCTCTGGCGGACTTGGTTCTATGGTAGGTCTTAAAGGGTTAATGCAGAAGCTGAGTGTGTGAGGATTGAATAAAAAGTGTGTTTGTGGTGTGTAGAAATCGCGGCAGAAGGATGTGAGAGTTGTTGTAAACAGTGAAGTCAATTGGGGGGTTGTGTTTGGTTTTATATTTTTAAAAAGTAGAGAAACTGCAGTATTGAGTCTGTGGCGCAGTTTGAGAAGTTGTGAAGTGCATGAGAGCCGCGGCCACGCGCTCTGTGTTGGTGAGAGAAAGAAAAGGTGGGGGCTGTGAGTGTGTGTGAGTTCCTGCATGACAGAGAGGAAGGAGAAGGAGGTCAGTTGATTTTCTGTGAAACAATAATGGTTAGAAATCCTAGTGATCAAAGAGGTGATAGTGAACTGAAAAAAAAAATAAAACTAAAACAGTGGTTTAGTGTTCAGGTAATGATAAATAAATAAACTTACTGGTGATCAAGCGGTGATCAAGTACTCAAGGATGAATGGAGGATTTGATTGCTGACTGCATGAGAGCTGTTGGGGTGAAAGGAAAATGAGGTTGGCAGAGTGAATTAACAGGTTAACGCATGCGTGTAAAAAAAAAAAAGGAAAACAAAAAGAGAGAAAGAGAGTGATGAAAGCAAAGAAAATAAAAGTGTGGAAGTGTGAGTGAGAAATTGTCTCCGACTGGGGAAGCAGTGATAGTAGAGGTCACCTTATTCCCCTGCTGGACACACAAAAGAAAACATGATTTGGAGTGTGGTGGATGAGAATAATTAATAACAACATGAAGGAGGTTTTTGTGTTCGCGGTTAAAAACAAATAAAGTTTCACCTTTGGGGTTTAAAGTCAGTAGAGTTCAAAACAAAATGAGCAGAGATGTGTTGCTTTAGGAGTGATGAAAAAATCTAGAGTCACAGTGACTAATGAAAGTCTCTCAGTCTGTCGATTACAGGTGGGGAACGGACCTGGATCAATTCTCCACGGGCAGCAGTCGGAAGAAAATTATAGGTTGAAATCCTTAGAAACAAAATAAAAACACTCAGCCAGAAGTTTTGGCTGAATTGTTTTGCAGCTTCCCGTCCTCATCCTGAACAAGCAAGCTCCAAGGAAGCTAATCTCTCCCTGAAGACACCAAGTGCAGTTTCAGAAGCACGAGCATGAACATCAACAGTGGACAGGAGTCCAAGAGACAATACCAGAGTTCGGAGCAGAGAGGTCCAGCAGCACTGTGGGCAAACGGCATCAGAAAGAGAAGAACCACCATCTAGATTGGATTGATGGAGATAAATGGTAAATGGTAAATGGTCTGTATTTGTATAGCGCTTTACTTGGTCCTAAGTACCCCAAAGCGCTTTACACTATACACAATCATCCACCCATTCACACACTGGTGATAGCAAGCTACAGTGCTACTGGAGATGCGTTTCCAGCAAGCTGCAACCTCACTGTGTGTGAAGGACTTTTGAGAAGACTGTCTGAGTTTGACATTTGCCATGTTTGGAGCGAGATGGCAATGAAAGAGACAGTGGGACAAAGAGAGACACGGGACAAAGCTGAAGAAAACTGACTGCCATTGGACTGAAAAGTGGGAGAGAAAGGAGCAGAAGAGGGCTGAGGCTGCTGTTTTAGTGTGGGGAGTCAAATTAGGTTAAGGAATTCGGGGAGACAAGCGACTGCCTGGAAGTGGAGGATTGACACAGTGTCCAGACCACCACAAAAGGGGGAGGAAGACAAGCACTGAGGTATGCAAGTGTACTGTTAGAAGAATGGAAAGTGACACGACACATGAAAATAATATGGATCAGAGATAACACAAAATTATACATAAAGTGTAACACATTAAAGGAGGGTATTTGTAGAAGGGGTTAACAATACTCAGTGTGGTTGCCGATGGTAACCTGCAAGCATTTGGGGTTTAGCTGTGCCTGACTATGACAGAGTTTTTCATTTAGATGTTTCTGAAACAAAATTTGGGGTTTTGTTTCAGAAAAAGGGGGAAGGTACATAAAAGGACACACAGAAACAGAAGATGTATTAACCCGACTAACACACACACACACACACACACACACACACACACACACACACACGTAATGAAATAATGAAATTCATTAGGATTAGCTCATTAGGATCAAACACAATTTTAAGTAGGCAATACTGTTACCATCATCCTGTCTGGTTTAGTGAGTGGGTTGAGAACTGATACATAGACGACTGAATTAGTATTATTTTGGGGAACATGATAGCAGGGTGAACAGAATCCTGCAGCCAGAGTTTAAATGAGTGAAACTAGCAGATTTTTGTTTTGTTTTGTTTTGTTTTGGGTTTCTGAAGGATGGGGAAGGTTTTACCATGGCACCAAGTTTTAGAGTTGGTATTTTTTCACTTATAAGAGAAAGAATATTCGGTGACAAGTCCTAAGACCCGGGCTTCTTTTTATTTAATTTTGTTTTAAAGCTTTACTTTTGATTTTTGATTTTATTTTTTGAACAGTGCACTGATTTTTGTTTGTGAATTTCTTTTCTTTAAGCAGATCTGCACATCGGGAATTAAAAGCGCTACACGTCGGCGAGAAAACTGTTGCAAGTGAGTTTCTCCACATTAAAATGGGCTCTGGACAAAGCCACTTATTGGGACAATTAAAAAATGAGAGTCCCTGCCTAAGAAGGATTCAGCGAGGTAATCCAATCTAAAGTTCTTGTTTTTCTTTTTGAAATGACGTCATTTTGCTGAGGGCGGAAATCTAAATGCGGCGATGGTTTCCACTATCAGCAAAGAAAGAAGGAATGAAGGAATGAATGAATGGATGAAAGACTGGAAATAAAAACAAACTGGGAAAAGCTGGGAAAAGCTGACAAGACTTGACCACGACTCAAGGTTAACCTCCACCTAGATAGGACAAAAAGGTGGATGAATTTATGTGTGTTTCTTTTTACAGGAGCAGAAAGATGACAGCGACATCTGAGGTTGCATGACGATTTAACTTTTAAATGCTACTTTCTGTGTTTGTGAATCTACCAGGGGGGTTGTTCAGGGGTTTGTGTTGCTCACAGAGATTACTGTGAGAAAGTGTGTATGCACCTGCGCAGCGTTAACATTTGCATTTTCTTCTCTACAGCATGACAGGGCTGGATGTGCTTTGAATATGTGATTTATAACTGGACAAGTAGTTAATGTTTGCTAATAATGTTTTCCTACTACAGGATTTCTGGGCTTATGTGTGAAGAAACGGTGTTTATAGGTTATGAGTTGGTGATGCGATTAAACTGTGGGAGACACATCCTGTCTTGAAAACAATGTGATTCTTTTTACAGGAAATGTTTTTACAGCACCTCTGGAATGTGGAGGGCTGACGCCGAACCCGAGATGGTCAAATGTGTTTTGCTAATGTTTGTTTTGCTTTTGTTAAGAGTGCATGTGGAGGATTCAGTAGAAAACAGACAAGTGACATGAGAAAACAAATAAGAGATGCAGTTCCTATGGAACAGTTTAATATGGGGCTCATAGTGATAAAACAAGGGGAGTGACATTGCTTAAGGAAAGTCACTGATTAAATTGGGGATAAAATAAATTGTGGCACTAATAGTGATTTAATGATTTGGGAAATCCTGAACATGATACTTGTCTGTTGTGCTGAATACTTTTTCACTCTCATGATCTATAGTTGGTTGTGAATAAGATGTTTGATTTAACAGATTTGTTTTCCAGGATACAGGTTGTAGGTGGAGCTGGGACTTAAATGAGCTTAACATGTAACTGCTGATTAACGTTTTTACACAGGGTTACAGGTTGGCAGGAGATTGTTTTAGAGATCCTTATTATTACTGTTGCATCATTTATGATTTATCATTGTTATCATTTCATTGACACATTTATGGAAACTGGTGAGGTTATATTAAAGTCTGTATTTCAGGTGTTAGCATAAGCACATAATAATCTTTCATTGCAGGTGCAACTGTAATCATGTTATACACATATTGCATAAGTATAGGGTTGAAGCTCGGTTAAGTTAATTAACCCTCCTGCCATCCTTTAAAAAACTCACACCCATCACCCTAGGGACCATTCTCAGCCACGCCATAAAAAGACCATATATCCATATCTTATTCCACTTTAAATTAGCCAACCTTGTAAAACTACTTCTCCCTGAAATATTCATGTAAAGTTTTAATTATATTTTCGTTGTTTTAACCCTTCAAATCCCAGTGTTATTACATGAGCGCCCTGTGTTATAAGCCCCAAAAACCAAAAAACGAAACTAAATATTTCCACAAAAAACCAGTTGAAGTAATATGTGATTGTCATTATAAGTAGGCCTTTAGATGGACCAAAGATTGGCACCAACATACATTTTGACCTGCCATTATTTTTTTGCATTTTTTTTGCAATTTAAAAATTAAAACTTCAAGGCCCTGAGTCTTCATTGACATCCAAGAAAAGAAGAAAAAATAAAATCATATGATGATAATTTGGGGTTGAAAAATAGCATTTATAATGGAAGTCAATGGGCAGAAAATGGTCCCCAGGGTGATGGGTGTGGGGATTTCTGCTGCTCAGCCATTTTAGGCTGATTTAAGGAATTCACACTGGAATATTAACATTGACAGGTAAAAACTATCCTGTGGCAAGTTTGGTTATATTCTACTGAACACAGTGGAAATGGCAGCCATTTAACACATAGCAGTGGCACAAAAAGGTCCCAAGAAGGCAGGAAGGTTAATGGTTTGAAGCTACGGGCAGCGCGATGTCTGGCCGATCAATGGAGCAAAGTTCAGCTATTGAAAGGTTGCCTACATGTTTACAGTATAATTTACTACATATTGCCTGTGTGCATTCAGCAGGCTGCACTGGAGTTTGCCTGGTAACAGATGATGTAGAGGGGGGGGGGGGGGGTCGTGCACTTAGATTAACGACACAGACACATAGCCTGTCTGGGTAAACTGACTGCAAGTGTTGTTTAAGTCTGGACAAGTAGAATAACAGGATGCATCTGGAGGAACTGAAAGAGGAACTGTTCTGTTTTAGTGACGCGAGGTACTGGTCATCATAAGTATAAATATTACACCCACCTATTGTAAGGGGGAGATGGAGTCTGATGTTTTGCAGAGCCGATCTTCACCACATATATGTGTTTTAATAAAATAATTTGTGTTGACCCACTATGGACTTTCAGTCGTATGTCTCTTCCTCAAAATTCGAACCGCGACACTTTCCTGATTTTGTTCTAGGTAGTGGACCCACACAGTCTACTATGACATTGACATTGTCCTCTCGCCACTGCTCTACTCCCTCTACACTTCAGACTGTGTGGCCACCCATGGCTCCAACACCATTGTGAAGTTTGCTGACGACACAGTGGTGTTGGGTGCCATCTCCAACAACGATGAGATGGCCTACATGGATGAAGTGAAGAATCTGGCATCGTGGTGCCAGGACAACCACCTCCAGCTGAACGTCAGCAAGACCAAGGAGCTGGTGGTGGACTTCAGAAGGGGTCAGCACAGAGACTACAAGCCCATTATCATCAATGGAGCTCCAGTGGAGAGGGTGCAGTCCTTCAAGTATCTTGGTGTCCACATCTCCTCTGACCTGACATGGGCTGCCCACATTCAGGTCCAGACCAAAAAGGCTAGGCAGCGCCTGTATCACCTACGACAACTGAGGAAGTTCAGGGTCTCTCCAGAGATCCTCAGGATTTTCTATACAGGCGCTGTGGAGAGCATCCTCACACAGAACATGACATCGTGGTTTGGGAACAGCTGGGTGAAGGACCAAAAAGCTCTCCAGAGTGTGATCCGTACAGCAGAACGCTGCTGCAGGATTGCTCTCCCCTGCTTCAGGACACCTACACCAGGAGATGCCGGACTAGAGCAGATACTGA
The DNA here is from genome assembly GCF_057381845.1 of Rhamphochromis longiceps. Lineage (NCBI taxonomy): Eukaryota > Metazoa > Chordata > Actinopteri > Cichliformes > Cichlidae > Rhamphochromis > Rhamphochromis longiceps. The sequence goes on along the minus strand of NC_140559.1, from coordinate 11,511,112 downwards.
AGGACCCGTCCCATCCTGGCAACAAACTGTTCCAACTTCTGCAATCTGGTAGAAGGTTCTGCATCATCCGGGCAAGGACAGAGAGACTCAAGAGGAGCTTCTATCCCCAAGCCATCCGTGCCCTAAACACACACACCCGCCCTCTCACATCAGAATCAGAATACTTTATTCATCCCGAGGGAAATTAGGGTTACAGCAGGCAGCACCCTAATGGCGCATGCGCACTTACAAAGGAACCTTCTGACCAACTTTACACAAACATCACATTGGGCAGACATGTCAGAAAGGTAGGCTGATAAGAAAAAACAACGAAAATACAGTGTCCTTCGGCCTATCAGGCTAAGTAAACAGTCCTCCAGCCAATCCAGGTGTCCTTGCATGGGATGGGAAGAATAGCCGTAACACAGTCGTTATCAGGGAGTGATTGTTCGGCTCCAGCCTTGGGCCTGCAGCTTGCGCCGTGATGGGGGTCCGCAATCTCAATGTTGATTTTGTAAATTTCCATGCGAGCAGCCCAGGAGAATTTTCAGGCTGCCCTTTAACACTCCGACGCTGGTCTCTCAATCTCCCGTTGGAGAGTCGCGAGCCTCCCCATGATGGTATCAAACTTCTGTTCCATGGTGTTATCATTCTTTTGATTCTGAGATCTCACAACTGCAGTGATCCGTTCCGCGATGTGTTCCAACTGTCGCTCAAGGGTCTCATTTTGAGCAGGCCTCTCTCTGATGTATCCCCCCATACGCTCAACGGTGTTGTTTTGAGCCTTCACAGCAGCTGCAAGCGTCTCCAAGGTGTTGACTATATTACGTTCGTTGTGAGAGGTTGCGCCTCGTTCCATTGCGATTCCAGCGGGCGGCCTTGGGGGGGTTTGAACAGCCAGTTCCGCTCTCTTATTTCTCCGATAAACCAGGGCTAAGCCAACTCCGATCAGCACGAACCCTGTTATCACGGTTCCGAATAGATAGATATCTTCAGCGTCCTCGATCGACAGTCCCGCCAGGCACATGATCCTCCAGTTCTGCCACCCGTCCGTCGTGTATCCGGCAGTGAAAGTCCCTGCAGGGCACTCGGGATCTCCCGAACCCAGGCTTCTCGTTGAGAAAAGGGTGTCAATAGCATTCAGAGACCAGTTGATCAAATCCATAATTCTCTTTTAGGTTTTAGAGAACGACAGTGGGAGGCTATTCCAGGGAAAGTAATGCACACAAGACAAGACAAGGACATAGAGGCTAAGCAGGGAAGATAAGGGTGAGGAGGAGAGGAGAAAAGTGCGACCGCCTTCGCTCTCAGCGAAGGCGGTCGCACTATAACTGACTGAGACAGGACTCTTCCAGACACTAAACCAAGGATTAATGTACATTTCAATTCCTTTAATTTTAAATATGTTTATATTGTCTATCCTGTAAAATAGTCAGATGTCTATTCATATTAATGTACAGAATTCACCTGCTTGCTGCTACTACTGCACATTCACCCAATGTACAGTGGGGCAAAAAGGTATTTAGTCAGCCACCGATTGTGCAAGTTCCCCCACCTAAAATGATGACAGAGGTCAGTAATTTGTACCAGAGGTACACTTCAACTGTGAGAGACAGAATGTGAAAAAAAAAAAAAAAAATCCATGAATCCACATGGTAGGATTTGTAAAGAATTTATTCGTAAATCAGGGTGGAAAATAAGTATTTGGTCAATAACAAAAATACAACTCAATACTTTGTAACATAACCTTTGTTGGCAATAACAGAGGTCAAACGTTTACTATAGGTCTTTACCAGGTTTGCACACACAGTAGCTGGTATTTTGGCCCATTCCTCCATGCAGATCTTCTCGAGAGCAGTGATGTTTTGGGGCTGTCGCTGAGCAACACGGACTTTCAACTCCCGCCACAGATTTTCTATGGGGTTGAGGTCTGGAGACTGGCTAGGCCACTCCAGGACTTTCAAATGCTTCTTACGGAGCCACTCCTTTGTTGCCCGGGCGGTGTGTTTTGGATCATTGTCATTGGTCTTGTATGTCTTCCATTTTCTGATGATTGCTCCCACAGTTGATTTTTTCACAAAAAGCTGCTTGCCTATTGTAGATTCACTCTTCCCAGTCTGGTGCAGGTCTACAATACTTTTCCTGGTGTCCTTCGAAAGCTCTTTGGTCTTGGCCATGGCAGAGTTTGGAGTCTGACTGTTTGAGGCTGTGGACAGGTGTCTTTTATACATCTGATGAGTTCAAACAGGTGCCATTCATACAGGTAACGAGTGGGGGACAGAAAAGCTTCTTACAGAAGACGTTACAGGTCTGTGAGAGCCAGAGATTTTCCATGTTTGAGGTGACCAAATACTTATTTTCCACCCTAATTTACGTATAAATTCTTTACAAATCCTACCATGTGAATTCATGGATTTTTTTTCACATTCTGTCTCTCACAGTTGAAGTGTACCTCTGGTGCAAATTACTGACCTCTGTCATCATTTTAAGTGGGGGAACTTGCACAATCGGTGGCTGACTAAATACCTTTTTGCCCCACTGTATATATATATATATATATATAATGTTCTTCCTCTACACCCCCCCCCCCCCCCCCCCCCCAATTTTTTTGCACATGTCGAGGAGCGTGTCAGGCTACATTTCACTGTGTGTTATACTTGTTTAACTATGCATGTGTCAAATAAAGAACCTTGAACCTTGAACCTTGAAAAGGCTGATCCACTACAGGAATGGGACACAACGGAGCTGGGGCTATGACCTGATTAGGTTTACCTGCAATCTGACATACATGGCAACTGTTGCAAAATTTAGAAACATCACGCTTCATACCAGGCCAAAAGAAATGTCTTAATAGTAGCTGGTATGTTTTCGTGATGCCCAAGTGTCCCGACCACTGGCTTTCATGGGCAAGGGCCAGGATTTTCTGTCGGTACACAGAGGGCACGGCAATCTGCTTGACCTTACTCCATTCTGCACCTTCTGCACCTGGTGGAGACCACTGACGCATCAGAACATCCCGTTCTACAAAAAAGGCTTGTTGCTCTTTCTCGACTTGCTCAGCACTTACCGTACGTTAGAAACAGCTCTGTAGTGTTTCATCAGCTAATTGAGCTGCTGATAGCTGGTCTCTAGTCAAGGGCAGCAAAGAGACCTTAGGAAATGGATCAGGCGCCTCAGGTTTCACTGAGTCTGGGGGTGACAGAACATTGTTTCTGTTAGTGGGTACATCATTCTCCTCGGAAAATGAGGACATCAACACAGAATCAGAGAGGGCAATATCAGTATTTTTACGAGCTTGTGCTCGAGTAATTGCACAGGCTGGATACAGCCCAGGGTGCATAGAAACATCAGAGGTTTTCTGATTCAGGGGGTTGTCTAAAACCTCCAGACGAGGGAGCACTACCCCTCCTGCAATATCATTGCCCAACAACATGGCCACGCCCTCTATTGGCAAGGCTGGGCAAACAGCAACAGGGAAAAATCCTGTAGCAATGGTTGATTTGATAAAAACTCTGTGAACTGGTCTGGGAGCGTAACCCATCTCTATCCCCCGTAGAACAGAATTAAAACCACATTCACTTTCAGCAGAAAACGGTAAGACACTTGCGAGGATGACAGTTTTGAGAACCTCCGGTGTCCCTTAAAATACGCACAGGTTTTAACTCAGATGGATTGTCAGTTAGCGATACTGAGCCATCAAAAATGAATGGTTCGAAACAGGGGTCTGGCACCCTACCACCACAACCGTGGACCTCATGACGGGCCTCAGCTTTTACAAAACCCACCCCTTTGGGTTGCTGAGCATTTGATGTTTTGCGTTTTAAGGCTAAACAGTCAGCAATGACATGTCCAGTTTTATGACAGTAAAACATTCACGGTTTTCCCTGGACCCAGACACTTTAGCTGTGTGGGGCTGTTGCACAGGGCTAACCCGTGGCTTCTCACTGCCAGTAAACGAGGCTTTATGAGTGAGCACAAACTCATCAGCAAGAACAGCAGCAGATGCGAGTGATGTCACTTTCTGTTCATTTAAATATAGCACAATACGCTCAGGGACACATTTCTTAAAATCCTCTAACAAAACTAATTCGCGCAGAGCGTCATAGTCACTCGCTTTCGAAGCAACACACCACTTATCAAAGAGAACCCCCTTTTCCCTTGCAAACTCCACATAAGTTTGGGCTGGCAACTTCTTTTGCTGGCGAAACCTCTGCCTATAGGCCTCGGGGACTAGCTCGTATGCCTGCAAAACAGCCGTTTTAATGCACGAGTAATCTAAAAGTCCTTTAAAGAAAGCGCCGCCACCACCTCTTGGGCTTTGCCGGACAGTTTGCACATTAGCAAAAGAGGCCAAATCTCACTAGGCCACTGCAACGTGCCAGCGATACGTTCAAATGCTGCAAAGTATGTATCAACCTCAGTTTCTCTAAACGTGGGCACTAAAGAAATGCACTTATTGATTTTAAAAGCAGAAGTGGACGAGGAGGCGGGACCGGAATTGTCAGCAGAGACAGATGAGGCTTGAGACTGAGACTCCAGCTCAAGCTTTCGGAGCCTAACGGCTTTGTCTGCCTCTATCTCCAGCCATCTTATTTCGAGCTGAACCCGCCTGTTCTGGGCCTTCTCCTCAGCCTCCAATTGGAGACGTGCCAGCCGCACCTTCAGCCGAGCTCCTTCTCTGCCTTCTGAACTCCCAGAAGAGAGTGGGTCATAGCGAGGAAGCGTGCGCGGCGTTTTTCCCCGCTCATCCCCCTCACCATCCCCACCAGAACCATTTTGGCCCTCTTCCACTACGGCAGCTTGGCTTGGCACACCAGAGACCACAGGCAAAACAGGCGCTTGAAGCACACCAGCTCCCACCAACTTGTCCACCACTAAAGCTTTTATATCACACTTACGGAGGGTTTTTGAAACCTGCAGCTGAAAGTGATCCACAATTTGCAGCAAATCAGTTTTGCGACGGCTATTGATAATCTCAAGAGATGGGGCAGCTATAAAGTGCTGTAAACAAAACGCAGCCGACATTTTATTTTATTTTTTTAATTTAACCCCCCTCCCAGGAACAAAGACCCCCCTATGAGGGATCCCGGACGAGCCCCCACTTATGTTACGACCCGGCTCTGCTAGGCGACAGCGTTTTTTTTAAACTTGTTTTATTAGTTTTAGTCTTTTAACTTTATGCGTCAAGCAAAAATAAAATTATATGCAACAGTCTGACTGGTAGAAATGTGTTTAACATTTAAACCTATTTTCTGCATATTCCAGCATATCAAATAAAATAATTTTTTGTGTTTACACTCACTATTGTGAGTAAAAACACAGTAAAAAATAAATAAAGTCAAAGATTCAGCAGCTCTTAAATTTATTGTCACCTGTGTAGCAGGAGTGGGGCTGGTGGAGGTTTGCCTGGTGCCACAGCGGTCATGTCAGTGGGGGGATCCGGGGGTTTCTCTGTGAATTTAATTTTTCGCTGTAGAAAGAAGTTTTCTTCCCATGCAGAGTGTACAGCGGATGCTAATGTTTTTGTCACTTTTTACAGAATCAAACTCAAAGTAATGTCAGCATTTCCAAGATTTAAACGCTGCGTGGTCGGACTCTCTCCGGCACTCCATGTTATCCATTGTTGATCTACACAAGTCTGTCCCCACCGACGTCGCACACTCGTACGTCATTGTCACAAGACACTCTTACAAATTAAATCACAGTTAACGCAGTGTGCTTACGGGAAAGTAACAGTAATCTAATTACTTTTTAATAATCCCTTACAATACTAATTACTGGAAAAAAGTAATCGGATTACTTGTAACATGTTACTGCCCATCTCTGCACATAAGTATGTCATTGGTTTAGTCCAGAGTTACTCATACATGCCTAAGAAATGCTCCAGCTCCTCAAATAAGTGAGGTAATACAGTTGCAGGTGGATGCCAGTAAGGTGGGTGCTAGAGCTGCTCTTCTGCCTAGCAACACCCTTCGTGTTTTAATTAACCAATGTGCTCGAAATAAAATTGGTATTTACTGTTTTGAAATTGATTTCATGAAAGTATTTAACTTCATTTGGCATAACGGACTTTACTGCAGAATTCCTTAGTGTAGTCAAATTTATAAGAGAAAATTGTTGAGCTGTTAAAATGGGAGACAATCCAACAGAATGTTCCACCCAGATTTATGAAGTTTGTCACGATTTAAGACATTTAAATATTGACATAAATGAACATGTGGTCCTTGACCACAGGTATCAGCACATTAACCATGAGTGAGCTCATATCATAAATACATGTATCATAATAAATATCTAATAATATCTAATAATATCCTAACAGCAGCAGATATTCAGTATATCAGTAGAATTCAGTCCCTCATAGGTTCAGTGCTCTTAACTGTTTTTTCTGTTATTTTCTGGATTTGTTAATAAGGATGAACACATGTGTGTTTAAACATGCCCCACTGCAGCACATTAGTAAGACGGAACAAACAAAAACCCTTTTCCCGTAAAGGCAAATCAAAGAAGACAAATAGAATGACATGGGGTAATACTGCTGGGTCCAGAATATGACTCATTCGCAGCAGTTTTACATCTCAGTTTAAAAATGAGAAAACATATCCATCCACACTCAGCAGTGTGACTGTCACTGCTGTTATTTCAGTGGGCTGAAGTTTGATCTGTGGTGTTTACCAAAGTGCAAGAAAAGCTGTTTAACATGTTTCATTTTGAATCCTTACAGAAATATTGTTATATTTGTCTTTTAAGCAAATATAGCAGTCTGTGACATCACTGATGAATCCATCCGTTGTGTTTGAGCCTGTTATCACTACACAAACGTTTGTTTAGTCTTTCCCGAAAAATAAGGTCAAAAACATGGCAGTCAGACATCCCACGCTGGGTAAAGGGCGCTGTTGGTGGCTACACTTACTGTAACGCCCAGTGATTTTAGAGAATATCAGTAGTTACACACTACAGTGGGATATCCCACCACTGACGGTAAGAAAATGCACATTATTAAGTAAAACAGGCACATTCGAAACAGAAATAACTTCTTGTAACAGCCGAGTTAAACTCTGAGCTGATTTAGAAACATCACCTCGGAGCACTGTATGTTACTGTAATGTTTTACACTGAATGACAAACTTTACTGTTGTCTATAGTTTAGTGTTCAGTGCTGAAAGCAGGATTGGGATTTTATAAATGTGTAAGTGATAGACTTTGTGGAGATCAGAGTACATGAGTGCGTTTCAAACACGTGGCTGTTATGTGGGTGGGGACGATCAGCCGATATTTAGCCGAAGCTGACACTGAGGATTATCACAACCAGTCATGGACCGTCTCTGGATCCTGAGCTGCACTCTGTGTGTCCTCCTGAGCTGGATGCATGTGGATCAAGCGGTGGCTGAACCGTGAGTTTGTCTTCAGCGTGTTTTTGTCTGTGTGAGTTGTTCACTGCAGTAACTGCTGTATGTGTGATGCTGTATGCAGCCAGTACCTGGTGGCCATTCCTGCTGTTATTGAAGCTGGAGCTGAGGCCAAATTCTGTGCAACTCTCCGACAGCCCAGTGGGACTCTGGTCATGACTGTCACTTTGATGTCCCGAGAGAAGAACACAACCTTATTCACGCATACGTCAAATGAGGCCTTTCAAACCTGTGTTCAGTTTGAGGTTGGCAACCAGCACTTTCACACACAAAGTGTGTGTTAGTTGTTATCGTAAGCATTATAGGCTTTAATGACTATCTAAATATCCCACTGTCTCAGGCTCCTTTGGTACAAAAGGAGGTGCAACATTTTCAGGTGGAGGTACGAGGAGACACATTTTACTCCAAACAAGTCAGAAAAGTGATGATCCGAGCGTCTGATCCCGTCACATTCATCCAAACAGACAAACCCATCTACCTCCCTGGACAAAAAGGTAACAATGTGCTGTTATGTTATATAAGACATGTAGTTCATTCAAATTCCAACATCATGAGCAAGCTGCTCCACCATCTCCAATTTGTGTAACAAGTTTTATTGTCCAAAATTTGGACACACATACAGTGATTGATGTGAAATGTTTGCTTCAAATAGCAAAATTTTTTCAAGATATCAATACGGTCGATCGACCGCGATGTTTGTTCGCGCTTTGAAATCTGACTCCATCTTTGAACATAACTACCGTATTTTCCGGATTATAAGGCACACTTAAAATCCTTTCTTTTTCTCAAAAATCAATAGTGTGCCTTATGTATGAATTCTGGTTGTGTTTACTGACCACAAACAGATTTTATGTGGTACACAGTGCTCAAAAATGTGTGAAAAAATGTTTTAGTACGCCTTTGGTAAGGTACGAAGCCGCACCGCTTGATGGATTGTCGGAGCATTACAGCTAGAAGAGTCAGAAGCCTCGCGGACTCGGTCTAATCTGGATCCTAAACGCCGTCTGCTTCAGGTCCTAAAGTCAAACGAACATTGCAGCATCACTGAGAGTTAAAAACTGTCTAAATTCTTTCATCTGTAATAAAATGATCAGCCTTGCTGCTTTACCAGGTGTAACAATTAAGTTTAACATCCAGGCATCCATGCAAACAGAATTTATTAAATGTAACAGAGTTAGAAGTTAGCAGGAAGTTAGCTCGCCGGTTTTGCTAGCTACCTAAGCATGATATAGCATGTTGTGACTGAGAGATTTCTGGATAAAAATAAAATGTAAAGTTCTGCTATCACTTCCAACATTACTGAAGTTGGACTACCTGGTATACAATGTTGTGCTACGTGATCGCTAGCGACACAGCTATGTTAGCGTAACATAAACACAGTGAAGCTGGAGGATGAACGCTAACTTTTTTCCACTCAATAAAAGTTTCCGATGGTTTTTGACAAATGCAATCGCATGGAAAAATGCTTTAAATGGACCAAACTTCAGTCAGGAGAACAACTGAGATAATCCATCCACAATACCAGGTTAGTCATTATTATAAGATAAGATCACGTTTATTAGTCCCACACGTCGGAAATTGGTTTTGTTACAGCAGAAAGTGGACAGTGCAAAGTTACATAACAAAAATTATAAGGCGCTTAAAGCAGTGTGCTTAATTTCTCCACACTATAGGCCTATTCATGAGAGAGAAATGCACTGAAAATTACCCTCTAGGGAAGGGCGTAGATTTCGTTTTGGCATTGGTGGGGACGAATGATTCAGATTTTTTTTCCTTTTTGTCTTTGCTTCTTGATAAAAAAGGAGAAATGTACTTGCCTACATACACTCTAAGAACTAAAACTGATAATTACTTAAATATTTTGGTGCAACACTTTTACACTCAAAAATAATGAGTAAATGCAACAACAATCACATCTCTTAAATACAGCTTATTAATTGAGTAAATCCAACTAAAATGGAATAAGTTGTTATGAACAATTAAAGATGTTACAGTAACATACAAAATTGAGTAAATACAATTGAAAATGTAAGTTAAAACAACAGTAACCAAAAGTTCAAACTACATAAAATTTTAATTAGGAAATGCTGAAATGCTTGGCACATTTAACCTACACCATTACAATTATTTGTTTTTAAATAATGGTTCAATTTACTTAATATTTTTAAGTTAACTTAAGCAAAAACGTTAATTACAATTAAGTGTTTATTTTATTTATACACACACACACACACACACACACACACACACACACACACACACACACACACACACACACACACACACACAGAGGAAAAAAGAACCACGTCAATTCAACATTGTTCACAATGATTTATTTTAAACAGCTTTTTTGTGAATCACACATTTAGCAGATTCCTTCTCTGAACACAGTGAGCTGAAACCTGTTCTACATTCAGTGGATAAAACTTGGATAAAATTTCAGTCACAACAGCCTTATATAATAAAATTGCATCCAAATTGGCATGCTTGATAAAACTCTGTAAAACTGGCATATTGATGCTAACAACAAGAAAAATGTACCTGCCATACAAAGAATAAAAGTGGCTCAAGTGAACGCAGTGCTTTACCTTTTCAGAAAAGGTCAAATGACAAAAATAAAATTAAGATCCCAAAAAAATATAAATCCTGAAAAAACAAACAAACATTTGCACTGTGACATAGTTTTTGAACATCTTATTTTGATTCCAAAAAATTGGGAAGATTATAACTAAAGAGTGACCAAAAAACATCCATAATGATACTCTCCCATTTACATCTTAATGTGAATCTGGAAAGTTAATACAAAAACACAGTTTATGGTACAAACATTATTTATGAACAGGAATGTCAAAACAATGTAATGTCGCAACTGAACCTTTTGGTGAGCATTACATGTCACTTAACAAGTCTAACACTTTAAGAACAGCCCTGTGAAATTTTGTCTACAATGAACAGAGGTCATTTTTCAGTCTTTGAACCTTGACAGAAAGGTTTCCTGGATCCAGCTCCATGAACACTTTTCGAAATGCTTCAAATGTGCATTTGAAATTCTTGGGGTATTTCAGATCCAGAGCATAGCACAGTCCCAAAAGATAGCAACAGGCTTTGCTCAGATTCCCAAGTTTGCCCAGAACAGTAACGCCTTCAATAACAATACCCACATCAGTAGGTTCGCCTGACCTGTCTTGATTCTGCAGCAGGTAAATCTTCATCACCTCCTCAGCCAAAGCCTCTTCAACAAAGACAGCATCAGCACCGTCCTTTAAAAAGAGAAACAACTGTTTTAAGCTCACATATTTCCAAACATTGAAACAAAAAGTTTCATTTGTATGCCATCACCGGTACTCATAATATGTAGACACTGTGCTCCAAAATCTTATAGCAATAGCAAATGCAAATGCTATTCTTTTGTATGCTTTGAAGTGGTTTTTTTTTCCTTCTTTAGAACAGTATCTTAAAACTTTTCTATGATCTCACAAGCTAAAATAAACTACTACTAAAACAGATTTATTGCACCAACCTCAAAGGTTTTGATTAAGGCACTTGGATCCTCTCCCAGATGGTCAATGAAACATCTGATGATGACTTCTCGTTTTTTCTCGATGGAATTTCCACTCTGTAAAACAGGAAGTCTCAACTGAGGCAAAATTTGCACATTTAAAACATGACTTACCATTTCTAGCTTAAACATAACTATTTTTTTTCTGTTGTTGACCTGTTTTCACACCCACCATCAAGGTAAGAACACCTATGGAGCTAAAATATTGAACAGAAACCTAAGAAAAGCCGTTTTTAGTGGAAGGGCCTCTTCAATGCTGTGTTGGAACGTTTTTGTGGTTAGAAAATGCAATCTTCCTTACCTGAAGCAGAAGGTTTAACTGTGCCCTGTGGCGTTGTCCAGCAGCACCTTTCTTGGCTTGAAACAAGGACAGGAGTTTGGATGAATACAAGTCCAACGATGACATGAACTTTGGTTCAAGGTTCAGGGTCGTGATCCTATGAAACGCTGCACTGACCTGGATGGGAGAGGACAAAAAATCTGAAGGCCAAAATTCTGATTCAATCAAAAAAAAAAAAAAAATCTACCATTTTTTGCAACCTGGACTTTATTTTCTAAAATGCAAAAGATTAATTTACGCATCCAGACATAAATCCATATAAGTGGAGTTGTTCAGTATGCAGACTAAACCCTTAACATAAAGTATTATCTTCCACTAAGCTTCTAAATTTTATGTTATGAATTGCTTGCACTATTTCCCTGTGAGATTGTATAATCTTAGAGGGAAGAGGCGGAGCCAGGTTGCCCTCTGAACCATCGTCTGCCTGGCAGCGATGCGAGAGGAACACACCTCTGAAGTGGCGCACATATTCAGAATCGCGTCAGCGGCTTTACAGAGAAAGCCTTTCAGCTCCTCTGGCAGCTCTGCTTCCTCCACCTTCCTGGAGATGACAAACGCTAGCAAGGCAGTGTTGTTAGTCACTGCAGCTGACTGAACAGTGCATTGATGTTGCTTGATCAGTGAACCTTGCGATCAGCTGGTCAAGTTTGGCGGGATGGGCCGGTCGCTGTCCAACGACCTTGGTCATTTTGGTGCCGAAAACTGAAGCTCGGCTCGGCTCCAGAGGGGGAACAGGCGGAAAACTCTGTGAAGCCCTCTGTGAAGCCCTAGGTAGAGACCGGTGCTCTAATCTTCGCTGGCTCTGCTGCTGCCTCAGAGAGGTTGGTCATCATCCCTGGGAACTGAGGCCAGATGGGATCTGGGCAACAAGAGTGAGCGGAGCCATACCTTCCCGCCAGATCATCAGATGGGGGTGGAGCCGGCTGAGGGACGGGAAGTCCCTTCTCACCAGCTGCCTCCTGGATGATGCCAGGCAGATCCAGGAGCAGCGCACCAACAACTGGGAGCGGCGTCCTTGCCGACATGTGAAGGCCAGTGGTGGATGAGCGTCGGCTCATCCACCCTTCTGTCACCAGGCTGCCCAGCTGGGAGGCAGTGGAGCTGCCACCACTGCCGTTTTCCTCACGGTGGGTGGAATCATCCAATTCCGGCCCACCATCGAAGAACTCGATGGCTTCTTCCAGCGAGTACCTCTCTTAGCGGGAACGCCTCCTCAGCATCAGCCTTGAAAAAGGCTGACCTCCGCTGCTTTTCCTCTGGCGGGAGGATCTAACAGGAGCGGCAATAGGATTAAGGTGTGAGGGCGAGGTCCGCATGGTGAGGACCGAGGCAGCCCACGCAGACGGCATGTCGGTCATACGACATGATGTAGCCGGTCTGGCAGGATGGACACAGACGGATCGTCTCGCTGGACATCTTCTGGCTGGCTGAAGAAAAACGGTAGAGCCGATTTCCTGGTCTCACCGTAACTTATACTAGACCAGGGTGAGGCCCACACAGCAGGTGGGCGTGGACTAAAATACTTCAGTGCTGCGCGCACAAGGGGAATACCCACTTAAAGGGCTGCGCCTATACTCATGGTGACACTGGATGACAGTCCATGAACTCATCAATATATTTACTGAACTGAAAAATTCTCAAAATTTAGATTTGGCATTTGTATGACTAAAATAACCCACCACAAAACCAGTATAAATATTTAGGTGGTATCACCATCCACTACTCAGCTTGTATAAAACAATATCATATCCTTCCAAAATTTAACGCATCAAGTCCTCTGAGTAAAATTACCTGCTTTACTTTGTAGTTGATGCAGATTTTTTTCCTGGTGGTGAAGATGGTGCTGAAAAAATACAAATCAAAACTTTATCATTACAAAACATGTCACTGAGTAATCTGCCATAACATCAATCTCTTATAAGAAAGTTTAGCTTGGATTGAAATAAACATTTATTTATGTAAATTGGGAGTAACTAGGCAAGGCAAGTTTATTTGTATAGCACAATTCAACAACAAGGTGATTCAAAGTGCTTTACAGAGACATTAGAAACAAAAACAAATAAAAAGCATGATTTAAAATTGATTAAAGCAAGCAAACAAACAAACAAAACAGTATATAAAATCAGAACAGTAGATAAAATCAGTAGTTAAATGTAAGTTTTGAAATTTAAGCTTAAAAGTGTGGATTTGGTGCTTTATTCAAATGCAGATGAGAATAGGCGAGTCTTCAACCTGGATTTAAATAAACTGAGTGTTTCTGGAACTATACTAACTAACTATATACTAACTATACTGGAAATGATGGCACTTTTGGCTTGACCAAAAGGACCAAAGCTTTTTTTTTTTTCATTATTTTCTGGGATCTGAAAGGAAGTAGGGCCCCGAGTCTAAATTTACTTAAGGCCCCATAGTACTTTGGACCGGCCCTGGATGAGGTAATCTGCTGACCCGGGCGGTCCTCTCAGCGTTCTCTCAAAAACTGGCCCTGTTCGGGACAAAGCTGAAAGCAGCGTCTTATATGCTCTGAAAGACCCCACATAGAACAAGAAAGCTAAGCAGCATGGTTGCTGCTATGAACTGTTCCGCGGGCAGGTCTTCTTAGTTACCAAAGCCATTGATGACGTCTGTTCATCTCCTCCTGAACAACCTGACAGAGTGAGTCAGGCCGCGTGACTACCGCAGCTCCCGCACCGCGACTCAACAGGGCCATTTTCTAGAAATGTCTGAGCACACCTGCTTTCACGTGGTTCCTAAAATGCCCCCGATTAAACGGTGAGGTCGCTGGTACCGGGACATTCCGGTCAAATTACCCGGAACGCAGATAGCGACTCAGAACGTAAAAGGATAAAAGGGCGCGGTTTCCCGCCGCCTTAACTGGAAGACGGGTTGAAAACTTAAATTAACGTGCACAAACACACTGCGAAAAGTGAGCCACCAATGACAAATGCTTTCTTCAGAACATGTTATAAAAGAACGGTGTGGATAAAGACAGCTAATGTAAGAATTGGTCACTTACCTGAAAACGTTACCAAGTCTGCAGTGGATGTGTGTCTGTCTCGTTCAACGTGCAGAAAATCTCCCATGAGGCCATGCTCCTCGCGCGCGGTACATGCCAAAGGTCATTAGTCTTACTCAAAGTTTTAAGTTAGTATTGGGGGACAAAATTATATTGATTTTGAACCATTAATAATTAAAGTTAAAGACAATGATAAGTATGAATACCAGTGTCTCAGTTATTTTGAGTACTTTCTATGAGATATATTGAGTAGATTTAAATAATGCACCCTGTGTTTCAAATACAGAATTTTTTCTTTTAAATAAACTTGAACAAAAGAGCTCAGTTCAACTCAAAAACTGGTGTTGAAAATTTAAGCATTCTTTTCAGTATTTTCAACTCAAGATAACACTTTTGTGATTTTCAAAGATTTAATTTAAGTTAAGTCATTAAGTCATTTAATTTAAGTCATCTAACTTAGAATTATAATGATATTTACTAAGCCCCTGAATAATTTTTTAGGGTCTATGCTATTCTACATGCTTTTAAATCATTAAAAATTACAATTGAATTACAAAAGTATTTTAGACTTTAGTTTACTTCAGCCTTATTCAATATAAATCAGGTATCATACAAAAAGTTAAAAATAACTTCAAATTCAGCAGGGCTGGACTGGGACAAAATATCGGCATTTTGACTAGATTTTCAATTTTTTTGTAGTTTATTGCACTTTTTTGCAATTTATGTAATTACTATGCACTTAATGCAGACATATTATTAATAATTTGGGCTATAATGGTTGTATTGATGTATAGCAACTTGAAATGCTCCCAAAAATGGCTCTACAACATGTAAAAATATAATATAAGCTCTGGTGTGCTTGGTTCTATGGTAGGTCTTAAAGGGTTAATGCGGCCTATATTCCAGTACGCCTTATGTATAAAAACAGACCCGTTTCAGACACGTTCATCGTCAGTGCGCCTTATGGTCCGAAAAATATGGTATTTTAAAAAACAACAAAAGGAAAAAAAATCCCACAAGTTTCATATTTGAGCTCACACTAATGACAAACTTCACATTGCAAAAGACAGCTACTGACAACGAATGGTATGCAGTTATTTCACAGTGATGAGAAATAAAACATGCAGAATACTCAGAGTGCACAACTTCCCCCAAAGGGCAAAGGCCATATTATATTTTCCATTTTGAGACCTGCTGCTGTGATGGAGAATTAGACAGTAATTCAAATTCAAATTCAAATTTTATTTGTCACGTACACAGTCATACACAGTACGATATGTAGTGAAATGCTTGGACAACTGCTCGTGACCTAAAGAAAACAAAAAAGGAAAAGGCTATGAATAAGATAGGAAATAAATATGAAAAATTAAAAAGGGTAAATTTAACTAGGAAGGAATAAAATATAAATTAAGGTTAAAAATGAAATAACTGTACAACACAAATTAGAATGAAGGGTAAATTTAACTGGGAAGAATAAGATAAAGATAAATATATAAATTAAAGTTGAAAATAAAATAACTGTACAACACACTGGGAAAGAATAAGATAAAATATATAAATTAAATTGAAAATAAAATAACTGTATAACAAAATACACAATACACAATATAGAACTATATAAGAATGTATGAACAAAATACACAAGAAGTATAAATAAATATATACACAATAACAGCAGCAGTGATTTAAGTGATGAAGTGAAAACAATGTCCAGAATGTCCAGTGTGTGTGTAAGAACTATATGTGTGGGTCAGTACTGTGTGGTGGTGTGATTGAGAGACCGTATCGCCTGCGGGAAGAAGCTCCTCCTCAGTCTCTCTGTGTTGGTCTTCAGGGAGCGGAATCGCTTTCCTGACCTCAGCAGAGAGAACAGTCTGTTGTTGGGATGGCTGAGGTCCTTCACGATCTTCCTGGCCTTGGTCCAGCACCGCCTGCTGTAGATTGAGTGCAGGTCAGGGAGCTCGGAGCGGATGGTGCGCTCAGCTGACCGCACAACCCTCTGTAGAGCTCGTCTGTCCTGCATGGTGCTGTTCCCGAACCAGGTTAAGATGTTTCCCGCCAGGATGCTCTCTATGGTGCACGAGTAAAAGTTCCTGAGCACCTTGGAGGGCAGTTGGAAGTCTCTCAAGCGTCTGAGGTGGTAGAGACGCTGTCGGGCCTTTTTCACCACGGTGTTGATGTGACAGGACCATGACAGGTCCTGCGTGATGTGAACTCCGAGGTATTTGAAGCTGTCCACTCTCTCCACTGGGCACTCGTTGATGACGGGGGTCTGGTAGTTCCTCTCCTGCTTAGTGCTGAAGTCCACTATCAGCTCCTTTGTCTTACTGACGTTTAGAAGGAGGTTGTTCCTCTGGCACCAGTTCTCCAGATTCCTAATCTCCTTCAGGTAGGCCGTCTCGTTGTTATCAGAGATCAGGCCCACCACGACGGTGTCGTCAGCAAACTTGATGATGGTGGTGGAGCTGGTAGTGGCCACGCAGTCATATGTGTACAAAGAGTACAGCAGGGGGCTCAGAACACACCCCTGGGGGGCTCCAGTGCTGAGAGTGGTGGAGGCTGAGACATGTCCGCCCATCCTTACTGCCTGTGGTCTGCCAGTTAGGAAGTTGGAGATCCACTGACACATAGATGAGCTGAGTCCCAGATGCTCCAGCTTGGTGGTGAGTGTGGAGGGAATTATGGTGTTAAATGCAGAGCTGTAGTCTATGAAGAGCATTTTAACATAATTCCCCCTTCTAGTGTCCAAGTGAGTGAGTGATGTGTGGAGGAGATGAGAGATGGCATCGTCTGTGGAACAATTTGGACGGTAAGCGAACTGTAGTGGGTCCTGTGTGTCTGGTAGTGAAGAAATGATGAAGTCTCTGACCAGGCGTTCAAAGCACTTCATCACTACTGAGGTGAGGGCTACAGGGCGATAGTCATTGAGAGAAGCAGGGTGGGGTTTCTTCGGGACAGGGACAATGATGGACTCTTTGAAGCATGTGGGGATCACCGACTGAGATAAAGAGATGTTGAATATCTCAGTGAACACAGGAGCTAGCTGGTATGCGCAGTCTCTTAGGATACAACCTGGGATGCCGTCTGGTCCTGCTGCTTTCCTGGTGTTCACTCTCTTGAAGGCTCTCCTTACTTCATGCTCGGAGATGACGAGCACGTTTCCGGTGCGTTTTCAGCTTAACTTTGTAATCGGGGACAGATAGCACAAAATGAATCATGTCTGAGTAATGCCTCTTAGTTTATTTCAGAGTCAAATTCTTTTTATGTGAAAGTTTAACGGTTTTAATTTTTAAAACTTCACAATAAAATAAATATGTTTAAACATGGCTTTGGAATTCAAAGTACAAAAAAATCGTGAGGGAAGAATATGGAGGGCCTCGGGTGCCCAAATGTATTAAATACATAATTAAATAATAAATTAAATGTGTCATTAATTAAAATATAAATTAGCAATATCAGTTCAATTTCAATAAATTCTATACATATGTCTCATACATGTCAGTCCATTATCTGAGATCTGTCTAGGCTTGCTGTGCAGGGTAACCAATCAGATCCATGTTTGATAAGTTGCAGTGACTTTGTTTTAAAGTACAAAGAGAGAAACAGAGGTAACCTCTCAATTCTTCTCAAAGTGAATTTCAGAGTCGTTGCGATGGATAATAAAATGCGACCTGCCAATCAGCTGGTGAGTTTTTGAACAGTATTATTAATAATGCTGTTTGCAATTTGGATGCAGTGATTTACACAACAGTTTCTTAACTCCACCTGTCTTTCTTCCTTTTTCTTTCAGTATGATGTCATTGAACTTCAGGTAAGAGGGCGCCTCTAAAAAAGGCTTTTCCTTCTCTTGCAAATGCATCAACACAACACTGAACACATGCAGTCAGACAGACTTGAAGGTTCCCTGCTCACTGCTTGCATACACACTGCTTCTGCAGTATTACTCCAAGTTACTGACAGTGCAAGCTTTAAAAACTGGACAAAGTGGGTTGCATGTATGTAATACACACCGTGCAGGGGTCTGTTCTGTCACTTGATGCCCCACATGTGAAAATAAAATGACAGTGATTAAATCAAATTAATAATTTTGATTTAATTACTGCACAAACACAGCCACAGCTTCCCTGTCATTACAGCTTAGGTTTCTTTATATCACTTAACTTTTAAACATCTATAAACAAGTGCTTCACATCTAGAAGAGGACAAAGCTGGCTACAGATGAAGACAGGACATCTTTATGTCCCCCTAAATTTATATTGTCCAGTTTTAGCTCTAATGTTGTTGAAAAGGAAAATAAAGAATCTAGTTGGTACTGTACTTACACCTGTGTAGTAGCTGTCACTGTCACTTGATTTAACAGGATCCTCACAGTAACAGGATTGGACAGTGGCTAAATGAAACATCCAATAGCAGAATACTGCAGCTTTCTTACTCCTTGGACGCTGAGGCCCCTGAGGGACCGTACCAGATCATTGTGTCAATGGGTGAGAGGAAAATATCTCACAACTTCAAAGTGGAGAAATATGGTAAGTCAGTCTTATTTATTCTTAAATTCTTTGTTGTAATGGAGTGCAAATGCTGACATTCATATTTCCCCCAGTTTTACCCAAATTTGATGTGACAGTAAATATATCTGAAGAAGTGAGTATTGGGCAGGAAGACGTTGAAGCTAAAGTGTGTGCAAAGTAAGGAAAAGTTCATTCAGGACAAATTATGTGTTGTAAAATCTGGAGTTTGGAGAGCAAATGACTCATAATGTTTACTTATTT
This sequence comes from Rhamphochromis longiceps, assembly GCF_057381845.1. Lineage (NCBI taxonomy): Eukaryota > Metazoa > Chordata > Actinopteri > Cichliformes > Cichlidae > Rhamphochromis > Rhamphochromis longiceps. The sequence continues at coordinate 11,492,040 of NC_140559.1, read as the reverse complement.
TTCTTAAACAGGTACACGTATGGACAGCCTGTACCAGGATGTGTTACAGTCAATGTGTGCAGACCTACTAGGTACTTTTTCCAGGGTATATCGGTGCACAGTGAGGATGATTTGGCCCTATTGCAGATAAGTGCGCCCTGCCACACAGAGACAAAGCAGGTACAGTTATGGCTTCATTTCTCTTTTTTCCCTGATACTTTGGGTACATTCAGGCCCCTGCATTAGCATTACAGCAAACGGGTTGCCTGCTCTACCCAGCTGAACTGGCGCCGTGTGTCCTCTTTACTTTATTTCCCTACAGTTCATCGTCTCATACTTTCATCCACGGATTTGAATTGTTAGTGATATCTCATCTTTCTTGGACGGACGTGTCAGCTCCAAAGGAGTGAAGTGGTTATTGTTGTGCCTAAAAGGCTGCATAGGTTGTGTTGGTGTTTCTAATATCTGCTAGATGATTAGCTTTACTGGTAGGGCTAAAGCAAGTGGTGTGTCTCATCATGTCTGTCACACAAAAGAATACAACTTCTGTGAGAAATCTAAGAACTTCAAAAATACTCTGATCTGACTGTGACACCTAAACAAACTGAACAAATATACACATATCCAAAGATTCAGCTCCTGTTAAAAGTTTGAACAATTTACTGAGTTACTGCTCAGTGTTGGGAAGGTTAAAGTGTATTCCACTACAGATTACAGAATACATGCCTCAAAATGTATTTTATTCCGTTACGTTACTCAATGAGAGTAACATATTCTGAATACTTTGGATTACTTAATACATTATCATTCTTTTTACTACTACATGAATGAACTATTTCTGTGTATTTTATTACTATTACTGAGGGCTACTCTCCACACCAACACCAACTGGATGTTTAAATCTTAATATAAATGAGTAACAGTAGGTGGACATTAGGTAAGGCTACACTTTTTGCAGTGATCTCGTATAGAAAACTATTCCGTGCGTATATAAAACAGGTCCGCGGCTCCGATAGCTTTACTTTGTTGTCTGGGTCAACTTTTTGAGAGACAGAGAGAGGCGTTGAAAGGCTGCTCCAACGGAGCTTATTGTTTCGGAGGAAAACACGAACACAGTGTAGTCGAGTCTCAATACAGTGGCTTTCAAAAGTATTCGGCCCCCTTGAACTTTCCCACATTTTGTCACATTACAGCCACAAACATGAAACAATTTGATTGGAATTCCACGTGAAAGACCAACACAAAGTGGTGGACATGTGAGAAGTGGAACAAAAATCATACATGATTACAAACATTTGTTACAAATAAATAACTGGAAAGTGGGGGACATAGCTACAGTGGTTTACTGAAACATGCAAACACAAATGGAAATGCAACCTGAACTCTCTCAGGCAAGCTTCCATGAGTTCAAGCCCCGCTGTTGTTGGCGTTTGTTTTAGATTCAAAGAAGGAAATGGGAGTAAAAGATTTGATTTGATTTGATATACCTTTATTAGTCCCACAAGGGGAAATTTCATAAGGCTGCCGACCTATTGCACGCAATGGCGGCGCCATCTTACCTTCCGACCATACATACATGACACAAAACATCACATGGGGAAGACAGGTCAGAGAGGTATAACAATGGAAAATGCACCACATGAGGAAAGATAAGGAGAAAAAAATAACTCCCCTGGATGGATCGACAATGGGATAAAAGTTCAAACTGGTTCTTTGCTAAGTTGTCTGTTATGTGTAGAAACAATAATCCCTTGAGGCAGGTGTCCTTGTTGTGCTTGGATGGTTCATAGGTCAACATAAAGTGCCTGATCGAACTGAACTGGAAATGAATGTAAAAGCTGCCAAAGTCTCAACACAAACTGCTCAAGCCCATTTTAAAAATTCCCAAGAAAGTTTGTTTATTTGGAGGCCAACAAACAAACACACAAAAAGGTAGTGGGTGAAGATTTTTTTCACAGTACTGTATAACATATATATGGTAGTACTGAGATTTTGAGGATGTAAATGAGATGCTGCTGGGAAATTTAAATGATACAGTGGTTTTGTGAGGTGATGCCATCATACTGCTATACAGTCCCAGCTCGACAGGATGTTTGGGATGTTGTGGAGGATACGGCGTCTGTGTTTTCCAAAAAGAATTTCAGATTTCGAATCATCTGAGCACAGAGCATTGTTTGTCGTTTTAAATGAGCTTTTGCCCAGAAAAGAATGCAGCGTTTCCAGTTCGCATTCGCATTTGACTTCTTCTGCGCAATGGAGCTTTAACCTGCGTTTGTGGGTGGCATGGTGAACTTTGTGTGCAGATATTGATTTGTGGAAGTGCTCCTGAGGCCATGCAGTGATCTGAGTGGCAGAATGATGACAGTTTTTCATGCATTGCTGCCCGAGGACCTGGAGACTGCAGCCATCTGATAGTGGATTTTAGCCTTATCCTTTGCATGTTTTGATGACATTATGCGCTGCAGATGATGAAATATTCCCCGTCTTGATAATTTTACATTAATGAAATTATTCTGTCATTGTTCTACAATTTGTAGACACAGTCCATTGCAGATTTGTAAACCTCCGCCCATCTGTATTTGTGAGAATCAGAATCAGAATCAGAAAGGGTTTTATTGCCAAATGTTGAGCAGGTTTACAACATTAGGAAATTGCTGCGGTGCTTCAGTGCAAACATACTGTCATAAATTACGCTTAAATAGACATGAAAATAAAAATAAGAATAAGAATTAAAAGTGCTAAGTAGACAGATATATACATGATATATACATGAGTGCAGGTGGTGATCAGTGCCAAACATGGAATGATGCAGTGAACACAGCGTAGGGTCATGTGTTAGTGGTGGGGACAGTCATACGGTTATTGTTCATGAGTCCGACAGCAGAGGGGAAGAAACTGTTCTTATGGCGAGAGTTTCTGGTGCGAATGGACCGGAGCCTCCTGCCTGAGGGGAGCAGGTCAAACAGACTGTGTCCAGGGTGAGAAGGGTCAGCTGAGATCCGAGCTGCACGCCCCAGTGTCCTGGAGGTGTACAGGTCCTGCAGAGATGGGAGTCTGCAGCCAATCACCTTCTCAGCAGAGCGCACAACACGCTGCAGTCTCTGTTTGTCCCTGATAGTGGCTCCAGCGTACCACACGGTGATGGAGGAGGTGAGGATGGACTCGATGATTGCAGTGTAGAATTGCATCATCGTCCGTGTTGGCAGGTTGAATTTCTTCAGCTGCCTCAGGAAGTACATCCTCTGCTGGGCTTTCTTGATGACGGAGGTGATGGTGGGCTCCCACTTCAGGTCCTGGGTGATGGTGGTAACCAGGAAGCGGAATGAGTCCACAGAGGTGATGGGGGTGTCAGTCAGGATGATGGGGGGGAGTGGAGCTGTGTGCTTCCTGAAGTCCACAATAATCTCCACTGTCTTCTGGGCATTCAGCACCAGGTTGTTGTGGCTGCACCAGGACACCAGACGTTCAACCTCCCTCCTGTAGGCAGACTCATCCCCGTCCGAGATGAGCCCAATAACGGTGGTGTCATCTGCAAACTTGATTAGCTTGACAGACTGGTGGGTGGAGGTGCAGCAGTTGGTGTACAGGGAGAAGAGCAGAGGAGAAAGAACACAGCCCTGAGGGGAGCCGGTGCTGATGGTCCGGGAGTCCGAGACATTCTTTCCCAGCTTCACATGCTGCTTCCTGTCCGTCAGGAAGTCAGTGATCCACCGGCAGATGGGATCAGGCACATTCATCTGGGAAAGCTTGCCTCGGAGATGGTCTGGAAGGATGGTGTTGAAGGCAGAGCTGAAGTCCACAAACAGGATCCTGGCGTAGGTTCCTGGGGAGTCCAGATGCTGCAGGATGAAGTGTAGGGCCATGTTGATGGCGTCATCTACAGACCTGTTGGCTCTGTATGCAAACTGCAGGGGGTCCAGGAGGGGGGCCGTGAAGGTCTTGAGATAGGAGAGAACCAGGCGCTCAAATGACTTCATGACCACAGATGTCAGAGCCACGGGTCTGTAGTCATTTAGTCCAGTGATCCTAGGTTTCTTGGGGACAGGGATTATGGTAGAGGACTTGAAGCTGGCAGGCACATGGCCTGCAGTGAGGAGTTGAAAATGCCAGAAAACACTGGGGCCAGCTCGTTTGCACTAGAGATGGCACGATACCACTTTTTTATGTCCGATACCGATACCGATATCATAAATTTGGATATCTGCCGATACCGATATGAATCCGATATAGTGTTTTTTAATCAACAAAACTGTTTTTTTAAATATCTTGCTGCATTTTGTATAAGTTCATACTCAAGTTTAAAACAACAACTACACTAAAGCTATTCTGTTATACCTGTATGCAAAAAAAAATATTTCATAGTTCAGCAATACTGATCAATCTAATAAACTTAAACCTACACCATCCTCTCTATTCTGGTATTTTAAAGAGTACTTAGCGTAAATATTAAGCAACCTAACTAATAGGGTTCCAACTCCCAGCAACAACAAAAATAAATAAATAAAAAATAGGGAACCACCCCTCACGCTCCACCTCATGATGCTTAATCGACGTAATCAACCTTAATTTGATGCAGTGTGAAAAAAAATGCACAGAAATCAATTATTTTTCAAGAAATATTAAATAGATTCAACATCTTTCTTCAACAAAATTGCAGACTGCAGAGATGGTACCTTCCCAAAGTAAAAAGTACTATAGCTTACTAGGGTATATATATTAGACTTAATAGTTACTATATACAGTAATTGACTTCTATTCATTTTACATCAAATTAAAACTTTGGGTGTCAGATAATTATTTATTAAAAGCTAGACATTTTAAATGAGAATAAGAAAGAAAAGTATGTCTTTGTGCCCCCTTTTCATGTTAATGCCCTATCGGCCCCCCTGGCTAAACTTTGCTAGATCCGCCCCTGCACAGTTACCAGCCGTCAGCTACGTAGAAAAAGATCCTCGAGTAGAAAGTAATATTAAATAAATTCTAACAACAGCTGATCAAGCTTAAACGTGCTGCTGTTGTTCAGCCGCTGGTTTCCTCTTTCTGGTGCAAAGTGGGCCAAAAACAAACAAGAGAGACGGAGTCGCGACAGAAAAGCCGATCAGCTGATCATTAAGCAGTTTCATGATTGAAGCAGCAGCCAGAAGAGGCAGTCGCTTGTTAAGCTTAACGCAGGAATGCTTTACAAACATTCAGAGATGGACTTACACACTTGCTTTACTTCTCTCGGGGATAACTTTGTCGGAGATGAAATGCCGGGTTGCTAGCGAAGCTCCAAATGCTATCCAGACCACCGACAGGTCCCGCATGCCACAGCCGCTCTATCACGTGATGCATACTGCTCCGACGTGCTAACGTTCTGAGGTGAGTTACGGCGTGTTGCAAGTTTTGTGAGGTGCTTTCGTGATATTTAATGGATCGGATTACATTTTTTATTTTTCTCCGATATCCGATCCAGTAATTTAGGTCAGTATCGGACCGATACCGATACGTAATATCGGATCGGTCCATCTCTAGTTTGCACAGTGTCTGAGGGTGGCAGGAGACACACCGTCTGGGCCGGGAGCTTTTCGAGCATTCAGACTCTTAAACTGCTTCCTCACATCTGCTTCATGAATATGAAGAGTTGTGGTCGGAGGAGGTGGTGTGAAATCCTCTTTTGTGTGGGGTGAGGAGGGGGGTGTTGTAGGTGAAGTGTTTGAAGGTGGTGATGGCTCTATGGAGGGGGGAGAGGTGGGGGGATGAGTGTCCAAAGTGTCTCTATTGTTGGGGCCGTTGGAGGTGTGAAGGCTGCCTGATGGCTCGTCAAAACGGCAGTAGAAGTCGTTAAGGGTGTTGGCTAAGAGCAAGTCATCAGTGGAGTGGGGGGTTTTAGGCTTGTAGTTGGTGATATTCCTAAAACCTTTCCACACAGAGGCCGAGTCATTCTCTGAGATCTGCTGCTGCATCTTCTCAGAGTGCTGATGTTTAGCAATGTCCACTTCTTTAGTGAACCTGTACTTGGCCTCTCTGTAGCAGTCCCTGTCTCCGCTTCTGAACGCCTTTCTCTTTTCCAGCCACAGCTTTTTGAGTTTAGGAGTAAACCAGGGTTTGTCATTGTTATAACTCACCCTGGTGCGTGATGGCACAATGCTGTCCTCACAGAAGTGGATATAGGAGGTGACAGTGTCCGTAAACTCGTCCAAGCTGTTAGAAGCAGCCTCCACAGCCTCGTTGCTCCACAGTTTTTTCGTCCTCACGACAGGTTTGGAGAGCTTCAGCCTCTGTCTGTACGCGGGGATCAGGTGGATCATGACGTGGTAAGAAAGTCCGAGTGAAGCGCGGGGCACCGCACGATAGGCCCCGCTGATCGTGCTGTAACAGTGGTCTAATGTCCTCTCCTCTCTAGTCGGGCATTTAATATAGAAACTCTGAGAAACTCTGAGAAAATGAGAAACTCTGTCTCTCTATGATGATCTTTTAATAAGATAAGATAAGATAAGATAACCTTTATTAGTCCCACACGTGGGAAATTTGTTTTGTCACAGCAGGAAGTGGACAGTGCAAAAGTTATGAGGCAAAAATTAGAATACAATAAGAATAAATACAGTACACAACTGTACAGAATAGAATAAAATAAAATACTATATACAGTAGAATAAAATAAAAATAAATATACAATAAGATAAAAATAGAATACAAATACAAATACTATATACAACTGAGTAAAAATACAACGATGACAGAAAGGATTATTGCACTTAGCATTATTGCATATGTATGGATGTGTGTGCTTGATCAGTTAAAGTCTTTATTATGGAGTCTGACAGCAGTGGGGAGGAAAGACCTGTGAAATCTCTCCGTCCCACACCGTGGGTGCCGCAGTCTCCCACTGAAGGAGCTGCTCAGTGCTGTCACAGTCTGCTGCATGGGGTGGGAGACGTTGTCCAACAGGGATGACAGCTTAGCCGCCGTTCTCCTGTCACTCACCACCTCCACTGGGTCCAGAGGGCATCCTAGAACAGAGCTGGCCCTTCGGATCACCCTGTTCAGTCTCTTCCTGTCCCCAGCAGAGATGCTGCCGCCCCAGCAGACCACACCATAAAAGATAGCAGAAGCCACAACAGAGTCATAGAAGGTCTTCAGGAGTGGGCCCTCCACTCCAAACGACCTGAGTCTCCGCAGCAGGTACAGCCTGCTCTGCCCTTTCCTGTAGAGGGCGTCTGAGTTATGAGTCCAGTCCAGTCTATTGTTCAGATGAACACCAAGGTACCTGTAGCTGTCCACAGCCTCAATGTCCATACCTTGGATGTTCAGTGGTTGCAGTGGAGAATGCTTGTGCCTGCGGAAGTCTACCACCAGTTCCTTGGTTTTACTGGCATTGATCTGGAGGTAGTTCAGCTGGCACCAGTCCACAAAGTCTTGGGTCAGACCTCTGTACTCCTTGTCGTCCCCATCAGTGATGAGGCCGACTATTGCAGAGTCATCAGAGAACTTCTGCAGGAAGCACTGGGTGGAATTGTGGGAGAAGTCTGCAGTGTAGATGGTGAAGAGGAACGGAGCCAGAACCGTTCCCTGTGGGGCCCCCGTACTGCAGACGACCCTGTCCGACACACAGCCCTGAGTCCTCACATACTGTGGTCGGTCGGTGAGGTAGTCCAGGATCCAGGTAGTGAGGTGATGGTCCACTCCAGAGTTCACCAGCTTGTCCTTTAGAACCGAGGGAAGAATGGTGTTGAAGGCACTGGAGAAATCAAAGAACATGATTCTCACAGTGCTTCCAGCGGTCTCCAGGTGAGCGAGGGAACGATGTAGGAGGTGAATGACGGCATCATCCGCTCCAATGCCAGGCTGGTAGGCAAACTGAAGTGGGTCCAGTGATGAGCTTGTTAGGCGCCGAAGCTGAGCCAGGACCAACCGCTCCAGGGTCTTCATCAGGTGGGATGTCAGAGCCACCGGCCTGTAGCTGTTGAGGTCCTTGGGGCGTGAAGTCTTTGGCACTGGTACAACACAGGAGGTTTTCCAGAGCTGTGGGACTCTTCCCAACCTCAGGCTCAGGTTGAAGAGGTGCTCCATCACCCCACACAGTTGGTCCGCGCAGGACCTGACGACCCTCGAGCTGATGCCATCTGGGCCCGCTGCCTTCTTGCCATTAATCCTCCTCAGTTCCCTCCTAACCTGGGTGGTTGAGAGAGACAGGCTGGAGCCTTGTGTTGAGTGTGTATTGGATGCTGCAGTTGGGGGTGGGGGGGAGTGAGCAGGGTGAATAGAGGAGGTGTGAAGTGTCTGAGGTGGAACAGCAGCAGTGGGGGTGGGTGAGCCTGCAGCCGATGTTGTAGACTGCCTCATGGCTGAATCAAATCTGTTGAAGAAATGATTCAGTTCATTTGCCCACGTCACATCCCTCCCAGGCAGAGAGTTCTGCTGTTTGTGGCCCGAGATGGTTCTGAGGCCTCTCCAGACTTCACCAACGTTGTTTTGTTGAAGCTGGTTCTCCATCTTCTGCCTGTAGCTCTCCTTCCCATTCCTTATCAGTCCCCTCAGCTCTCTCTGCACCCTTTTCAACTCCTCTTTGTCTCTGGATTTGAAGGCCCTCCTCTTCTGCTTGAGGACGGTTTTAATTTCTGGGGTAATCCAAGGTTTGTTGTTGGAGAAACACCGTACAGTCCTGGTAGGTACGGTGTTATCCACACAGAAGTTTATATAGTCAGTAATGCATGTAGTAAGGCTGTCGATGTCCTCTCCGTGGTCATCACAAATCACCTCCCACACAGTCGACTCAAAACAATCCTTAAGAGCCTCCTCGCTCTCCTCTGACTCTGTACTCTGTATCTCTGTACTGTGCGGGTGGCTGGTGGCTCCCTGCACACTAAGGGCTCATACACAGGGACAAGGTGCACCAGGTTGTGATCAGATCTGCCCAGGGGAGGGAGAGGTGATGAACTGTATGCCTCTTCTGCATTGGCATACAGTAAGTCCAGTGTTTTATTGACTCTGGTTGGGCAGGTCACATACTGGGTGAAGGTGGGCAGTGTGGAGTCCAGTGAGGCATAATTGAAGTCCCCTGATATTATGAGAAGGGCTCTCGGTGATTGTGTTTGCAGTCTGCTGACCACAGAGTGGAGAGAGTCACAGGCTGCATCCGCGTTGGCCGAGGGGGGGACATACGCTGTTATCGCGATAACATGCGAGAACTCCCGGGGCAGGTAGTACGGACGCATGCTAACGGCTAACAGCTCAATGTCTCTGCTGCAGAGTTGCTCTTTTACAGTGATGTACCCAGGGTTACACCATCTGTCGTTCACAAAAACTGCCAGTCCCCCTCCTTTCCTCTTACCGCTGTCTCTGGTCCTGTCCGCTCGCAGCAGCTGGAATCCCGGTAGTGTCACGCTTGTGTCCGGAGTTAGCGATGTTAGCCACGACTCCGTTAGCATCATGATGCTACATTGCCGGTACTCCCTCTGTGACCAGGTTAGCGACGTGAGCTCATCCATCTTATTGGGCAAAGATCTTACGTTTCCAATAATTACAGAAGGAAGAGATGGTCGATAACGTCTCCTCCTCGGGCGACGGCGCTCCTTCCCAGCACGACACCCCCGTCTTTTCCTCCTCAGCTCGCTGGGAATATCGGGTCTGTCCGCCGGCAGTACCGCTGCAGGACGCAGCGCTAACAGCTGATCCTTACTGTAAACAAAGGATCTCTGCTCTGGGTCCCCAGACACGGGTGAAAAAAGTAGAAATAAACTGAGAAAAACGACCAGGACTAGTACAAAACGGTAGAACATGGTTGCAGAGTCTAATTACTAATACGTTAGTTATAAAAAAAAATTACGAGAAAAAAGATAAGAAAGAAAGAAACTCAGAATGAGCAGAGCTGCTGTAACAGGCTGCCGCACACGGGGGGCGCCGGAAGTAGTATACACATTTATCTGAATGATCTGTTGCCAGGTAACATAATCAGTTGCAAAATGTTCCTTCAGCTGTTTATGTTTAGTACAACTGACCCCTCCAGACTTTTGTCCCCCCACCCTGCATACTATATTGCTTGCATCAAATTCTAAATGACTCATCATAGTTTGAACTAGAGATGGACCGATCCGATATTACGTATCGGTATCGGTCCGATACTGACCTAAATTACTGGATCGGATATCAGTGAGAAATAAAAAATGTAATCCGATCCATTAAATATCAAAAAAGCACCTCACAAAACTTGCGACACGGCGTAACTCGGCTCATAACCGAAGCACGTTGGAGCAGTGTGCTCACGTGATAGAGCGGCTGTGTGTATTTGTAGCCTCACCAGCATTTTATCTCCGGGGAAGTTTTCCCAGAGAGAAGTAAAGCAAGTGTGTAAGTTCATCTCTGAATGTTTGTAAAGCATTCCCGCGTTAAGCTTAACAACCGATATATGGAGCGACTCTCTCTCTCTCTCTCTCTCCTGCTGCTACTTCAATCATGAAACTGATCAATGATCAGCTGATCGGCTTTTCTGTCGCGAGTCCGTCTCTCTTGTTTGTTTTTGGCCCACTTTGCACCAGAAAGAGGAAACCAGCGGCTGAACAACAGCAGCACATTTAAGCTTGATCAGCTGTTGTTAGAATTTATTTAATATTACTTTCTACACCAGGATCTTTTTCTACGTAGCTGACGGCTGTAACTGTGCAGGGGCGGATCTAGCAAAGTTTAGCCAGGGGGGCCGATAGGGCATTAACAGGGAAAAGGGGGCACAAAGACATACTTTTCTTTCTTATTCTCATTTAAAATATCTAGCTTTTAATAAATAATTATCTGAGTCTTACACCCAAAGTTTTAATCTAAAAATGGATAGAAGTCCGTTACTGTATATAGTAACTGTTAAGTCTAATATACCCTAGTAAGCTGTAGTACTTTTTCCTTTGGGAAGGTACCATCTGTGCAGTCTGCAGTTCTGTTGAAGAAAGATGTTGAATCTATTTAATTATTCTTGAAAAATAATTGATTTCTGTGCATTTTCTTTCACACTGCATCAAATTAAGGTTGATTACGTCGATTAAGCATCATGAGGTGTTATTTTAAAGTACTCTTTAAAATACCAGAATAGGGAGGATGTTGTTGAGGATCAGTTTTGCTGAACTATGAAATATTTTGGGTGCAGTGTATTTTTTACATACAGGTATAACAGAATAGCTTTAGTGTTGTTGTTTATTTAAACTTGAGTATGAACTTATACAAAATGCAGCAACACATTAAAAAAAGTTTTATTGATTAAAAACACTATATCGGATTCATATCGGTATCGGCAGATATCCAAATTTATGATATCGGTATCGGACATAAAAAAGTGGTATCGTGCTATCTCTAGTTTGAACATTTAATATATTTTATAGATTAGACTGTGAATGAGATTTGATTCTAATTTTGGTTTATTCTTGTATCAGTGATTTTCTTTCTTTATTGTTCTTTCCAGGCAGACAAGACTGGCTGTGCAACTGTTTCCTTCAACATGTCAATTTTTACTAAAATGGACCAAAAGGTGCTTGAAGATGTTCTGGATATCAGGGCCAAAGTTGAAGAAGAGGGAACAGGTAAGGTTTTTTATTTCTTTATAATGACACATTAATGTGTATTTAACCAAAAAGGCATTCACAGGATTGTAACATGAACGTTTTTACATTCAGGTGTTTCACTCCCTCAAGAGAAGAGAGTCACTATTTCTTACGTCCTTGGAAAAGTGTCTTTTATTAACGTGCCCAAGGTTTGGGAACGGGGATCTAATGTGGAAGGAAAAGTAAGCCTAACATGTTGTTTTCAGCTCAGTTTGTCGTACAAAGCACATTTAAATTGTTTGTATTTTCCATTGATAGAGCATTGTGTTCTTCAACAGGTCAGAGCAGTGTACCACAATAATACACCAGTTTGTGACGCACCGGTCTACCTGTTCACGGGAGAAATGTGGCGACCACGCTCACTACAAAATCTGACAACTGACAGCAACGGTGTGGCCTCATTTTCTTTCAGCACTGATAACTTTGACCAGGATATCCAACTCCATGTGAGCTGACACACGGAAACAATGTGTAATTTAATGCAGCCATGACAGCAGCATGAAGCCACAATTGGTTTCTGATAGGCTGCAAATGTCCAAATACCTCCCACAGTAGGAAGCTGCAATCCTGAAACAGTTTATGACTCATCTTCCTCCACCTTTGCCTTGCTTATAAAGCCTCGTTGTCCAATGTTATTTGTAGATCAAGTTTTTAAATTTTTGTTTCCTATCCCCAACTAGGCAAGCCTGACACCAACACTGGGCTACCCAGGATACAAAACTGCATACTATGACAGGGGATTTCACACATTATCCATGTCCCAGCCGTCTTCTCCTGATATTAAAACAATCAGCTCTCTAGAGGTACAGACGAAGGATAAACCAGCTCCCTGTGATGCAGAAGAAGACGTATCAGTCAACTACACTATAGTGGGAGAGTCTCCGGGGTCTGTGGATGTCATTTATCTGGTGAGTTATCTCTGGGTTTACTATAAAGTTGAACATGACCAGACTTTTTGTGTGTTTGCTAAAAAAGTACTGTTGTAATGCCCATCATGACTGAAGAAGAAACTTTCAGTCCATCATGAGAATCCAGCAGCTTCGATCTATTTCAGCATAAATACTGATCGAGCCCAAACTATATGCTTTAGCAAAAAGGAAAACTAGGGAGGGCGCCTGTCTCCTGAATCCAAAGTGGAAGCTGGTTCCACAGACTTCAGGTCTGGTCCCTGTGCTTTGTCCCTCATCATTTTCTGTCAGCTTAGTAATTAGCCTCAGTGTTTGGTCCTTTGTTCATGATATCCTTAGTTTTCTCTCTCTGTTAAGTATTTAAATTCTTAGGCCTTCTTAGTTTTAGTCATCTGGGTTCTGCTCTCAGTTAAAGTTGTTTGTATTTTAGCCCTCATTATAGTTATTGTGCTTTTCCTGTGTCCCCTGCACTTTTGACTGATTGACTGATGACCTTTATTGATCCAGAAGGAAATTGGGTTAAAGGCTGCCAGCACTCCAGCGCCATCTTACCCTTCCAGCCATACATACATTGCACAAACATCACATGGGGACAACAGGTCAGAAGAGGTAGAACAGTGGAAATACACAATACACGAGGAAAGACGAGGAGAAAAAAGACCCACCCAGACTGAGCCCTTAAAGGGAGATCGGTTTGAGAACAGAAAAAACACCTCAGCACACGAATCTTCAAATCTCACAACAAAAAAGACATCAGAGGCATCATTAAGAAGAAAAGTCTTGATCCTAATGTTCTTTCTAACTTCAGGCCAGTTTCTAAACTCTCTTTTATGTCCGCAATTTTGGCAAAAGTTGTTCTCAAGCAACGTCCGACCTTTTTAGATGTTTGTGGCATTTGTGAAGCATTCCAGTCTGGTTTTAAATCTTGTCCTGAGACTGCACTTTTACTAGTTTTTAATGATCTTCTTATAACTGTAGACTCAGGTTGTTCTGTTGTTTTAGTCCTTTTAGATCTGACTGCTGCCTTTGACACAGTTGATCACAACATTCTCTTATGGAGACTCAAGCACGTGACTCAAGCACGTTGTTGGTCTTAAAGGCTCAGTTTTATCATGGTTTAAATCATACCTGTCAGAGAACTCATGTTCTGTTGCTATTGGGCAATGCCCCTCTTCCTCTGCCCCTGTGTGTTGTGGTGTGCCACAGGGCTCTGTTTGGGGTCCAGCTCTGTTCTCCTCATACATGCTGCCTTTTTTATTTTCAGTTCATTTCAGTTCATTTTTATTTCAAACATTTCAAACATGTGCCTTCACAACCATTACAAAATATCATTCCACTATTTGTTTGAAAAGGAGTAGGCAGAAGTATTTACTTATTTGTCCCTACCCCCTCAAGTTTTACCTCTCATTCATTTAATTTTTTTAAAATTATTATTATTTTTATTCCTATATTTAGGAAATACAACATTCCCTTTCATTGTTATGCTGATGACATCCAAATTTGCTTCCCTTGAATCTGGATGTCTCTTAACCTTTTAATTCAAACACATTGAATTAAGGTGTCAAAACCTTTCACTGGTAGTGATGTCCACAGATATCAGTGCTAGTTCATTCTTGTTTTTAAATGATTTCTGTCTTCCAGGTGTTGTCCAGAGGAGCTGTCACCATGCAAGGACAAAAACAGGTTGAAGTGCGAGACAGATCAGGTAATATTCCCATATTTCCACAAATGCCACAGCCAAGCATTGACGTTGGTCTGTTTTGTTGATCTGTGGATGCATGTTTGGACCTGTGTTTCAGTGAATGAGGGCCAGGTGTCCTTTAAAGTCAGAGTGTCTCCTGAGATGGCTCCAGAGTTCCAGGTTGTGGCTTATGCCGTCCTGCCAAGTGAGGATGTAATTGCCCACAGTGCTGACTTCTCTACTGACAAATGCTTCAGCAACAAGGTGAGTGTAATTCTAGAGGTGTGCTGTGTGTTTGGTGTCTGCAGTCATGCCATGTCGTTCAAATCAAAGTCATCTCCAGGTGGCTAAATCACCTGAGGATTTCTAGCATATACTGGTTGTTGTGGACTGGTTGTTGCACAGCTGTTTCTACTCTACCTGAGGACTCAAATTGCTTCTTTATATGACCTCATGACCCGCTCACTCCCATTTATACAAGCACTTTTTCAATGATGATGCAAGTCCTACCTATCTAACACTGACACAGTGTTCATACAGTGTCCAACGTGGGCTACAGCCATCACATGGGACTCATGATTTGTCACTCACCTCAGTGAAGCAGCTCATTTAGCCAGCAGTGAGTGGGGAGTTTTCACAGTCACTAAACTTCTACGGGTGTTTTGTGTGTGTCAGGTGTCAGTGGAGTTTTCACCGTCTTCAGCCGTCCCAGGTGAAGAGACCAACATGCAGGTGACGGCCCTGCCACGTTCTCTGTGTGGTGTGAGCGCCATCGACAAGAGCGTTCTCATCAAGGAGCCTGGGAAGACTCTGGATGCAGATAAGGTAACTGCTGATATTAACACCAGTGAGGTGGACACATCCCTTATTTCCAGAGCCCGTAGTGTCGTGAGTTACCAGCAGCTCACGTCTGGGCAGTCGTACATTGAACTGTTTTAAACAGTCAAATGCTGAGTTTGTCTAAAAACAAACTGGTATAAAAAATACAAGGTTACATATGCATGTGTCTGTGATGATAGTCAGGTAAATGCATCACCTGCCAGTCAGTGTCTACAGGGAGTGCAGAATTATTAGGCAAATGAGTATTTTGTCCACATCATCCTCTTCATGCATGTTGTCTTACTCCAAGCTGTATAGGCTCGAAAGCCTACTACCACTTAAGCATATTAGGTGATGTGCATCTCTTTAATGAGAAGGGGTGTGGTCTAATGACATCAACACCCTATATCAGGTGTGCATAATTATTAGGCAACGTCCTTTCCTGTGGCAAAATGGGTCAAAAGAATTCAATTAAATTCAATTCAATTCAATTTTATTTATATAGCGCCAAATCACAACAAAAGTCGCCTCAAGGCGCTTCATAGATACAGAGAAAAACCCAACAATCATATGACCCCCTATGAGCAGCACTTTGGCGACAGTGGGAAGGAAAAACTCCCTTTTAACAGGAAGAAACCTCCGGCAGAACCAGGCTCAGGGAGGGGCGGGGCCATCTGCTGCGACCGGTTGGGGTGAGAGAAGGAAGACAGGATAAAGACATGCTGTGGAAGAGAGACAGAGGTTAATAACAGATATAATTCAATGCAGAGAGGTCTGTTAATACATAGTGAGTGAGAAAGGTGACTGGAAAGGAAAAACTCAATGCATCATGGGAATCCCCCGGCAGCCTACATCTATTGCAGCATAAAGATAGTGTCTGTCTCCTGAATCCAAACTGGAAGCTGGTTCCACAGAAGAGGGGCCTGAAAACTGAAGGCTCTGCCTCCCATTCTACTTTTTAATACTCTAGGAACAACAAGTACTGTATTTTCACGACCATAAGACGCACTGTACTAAAAGGCGCAGTCTTAGTTATGTGTGCCATTACTGTATTTAACACACACATAAGGCGCACTGGATTATAGGGCGCATACAAGTACCGTATGCGTATTTAAAAATAAAGCGGGAGCAAACCTGAGTTCGGTACCTTACTTACATTTCTATTACCGGTAATCGTCATCATCAACAACACACAAGCATACAAGTATGCATATTTAAAAATAAAGCAGGAGCAAAACAAAGTTTGGTACTCACATTTTTATCATCAATCAAACCCATCGAAGTCCTCATCCTCTGTGTCTGAATTGAACAGCTGCGCTAAATCTCCATCAAACATTCCAGGTTCACTCCCAGGCCGCTCGCAGCCTTACTTTGAACGGGCGGTTCACACCGATGTCCAGCGGTTGGAGTTCCTTTGTCAGGCCTCCCGGAATGACAGCAAGCTCACAGTTCATTTGTTTCACTAGTTTTTTCACATCGGCTGTGAGGTGGGCACGCATAGAGTCACAGATCAACAGCGATGGTGATGCGTGGAAAAAACCACCTGGTCTCCTTACATACACCTCCCTCAGCCACTCTTTCATCATTTCCTCATCCATCCAGCCCTTTTCATTTGCCTTAATGATGATTCCTGCTGGAAACTTCTCTTTAGGCAAAGTATTTCGCTTAAAAATCACCATAGGCGGCAGTTTCTGTCCATTAGCATGGCAGCCAAGCACAACAGTAAAAGAAGACTTTTCATACCCCGTTGTGCGTATCGCTACCGTGCTGGTCCCCTTCTTCTCCACAGTGTGACTCACCGGGATGTCAAAAGTGAGCGGGACCTCGTCCATGTCAGTGATGTGGCTGGGCTGGATGTGTTTGCTGCAGTAGGAGCGGAAGATGGCCAGCTTTTCCTTATAATCCGCTGGAAGTTGCTGCGCTACCGTAGTCCTGGTCCGGATGGAAAAATGGCACCGTTTCATAAAACGAAAGCACCAAGACGGACCTCCTTGGAAATGTTCAATGTTCATCTCTTCAGCTAGTGAAACTGCTTTTAGCCGAATGGTGACTGTCGAAACGCTTCTCCCGCTCGTTCTTTGCTCGATGATCCACCGCTTGAGTCTTTCCTCCAACTCGGGCCACCTCGCCTTATGTCCGCGGAAACTCAGCTGCGTTTTCTTGACCTGCCGGAGCTTGTTTTCTAGCTTCCTCCATTTGCGAACCATCGATTCGTTAATCTTAAATTCTCTCCCCGCTGCTTGATTTCCATGTTCCTCCGCATAGCTGATGGCCTTCAGTTTAAACTGTGCTTCATAAGCGTGTCTCTTTGCCATTTTCAGGGTTGTTAAAACAACGATGTTCCACATAATGCACATACCTGTCCTTTTATACAGGTATGTGCGATTGTCCGGTATATACGATCAATGCCCACACTTCACCCTTTAGCATTCTCATGGTGTTCTCTACTACGTCCTCCTTACAACACACAGGGCGCACTGCGCTATAGGGCGCGCCGTACTTTTTGAAGAAAATCTAAGACTTTTAAGTGTGCCTTATGGTCGTGAAAATACGGTAGGCCTGCAGAGCGAGAGCGAAGTGCTCTAATAGGGTGATATGGTACTACAAGGTCATTAAGATAAGATGGGGCCTGATTATTTAAGACCTTGTATGTGAGGAGCAGGATTTTGAATTCAATTCTGGACTTAACAGGAAGCCAATGAAGGGAAGCCAAAACAGGAGAAATCTGCTCTCTCTTTCTAGTCCCTGTCAGGACTCTTGCTGCAGCATTTTGGATTAGCTGAAGGCTTTTCAGCAAGTTTTTTGGACATCCTGATAATAATGAATTACAGTCGTCCAGCCTGGAAGTAATAAATGCATGAACTAGTTTTTCAGTGTCACTCTGAGACAGGATATTTCTAATTTTAGAGATGTTGCGCAAATGGAAGAACGCAGTCTTACATATTTGTTTAATATGTGCGTTGAAGGACATGTCCTGGTCAAAAATGACTCCAAGGTTCCTCACAGTGTTACTGGAGGCCAAGGTAATGCCATCCAGAGTAAGAATCTGGTTAGATACCATATTTCTAAGATTTTCAGGGCCGAGTACAATAACCTCAGTTTGATCTGAATTAAGAAGCAGAAAGTTAGCGGCCATCCTGGTCTTTATGTCTTTAAGACATTCCTGCAGTTTAACTCATTGGTGTGTGTTATCTGGCTTCATGGACAGATAGAGCTGGGTGTCATCTGCATAGCAGTGTAAATGTATGCTATGTCTTCTAATGATGCTGCCTAAGGGAACCATGTATAATGTACACAGTCGAGCAGGGCGATATGGCCAAAAATATTTATCACGACATATATTTGAAAATTTGCGATAACGATATAACTGACGATATAATTGATGCGAGACAAAATACAACTCCACAACATTACTAGCGCAAAAAGACAACCTTCCATTTATTTTCACTTAAACAAGAAGCTGGTTTTTATGTACATTAAAGCTTTATAAAAATGTAACAGTGCAAATGCAAATTCCTTGCTGAAAGTTTAACCAAAAGGCATTTCCAGTAGAAATGGGCTGACATATCCTGAGCATAACCATGTATAGCATAACCATGTATAATATCCACTGAAGTTAAAAAGAGGTGCTTTGCAACATTAAACTGCAGTGTACAGTACGTAGTTTTCGGTGCACGGGATTATAACGCACATTAAGCGAAACAAAGCAGCCAGATAAATCAAACTTTATTAAACTCATTCTTCTTGCTTCCTCCACTTCTGTACCATTGATTCATTAATGTTGAATTCTCTGGCAGCTGCTCTATTCTATTCCCATGTTGTTGCAGTAAATGGTAAATGGCCTGTATTTATATACCGCTTTACTAGTCCCTAAGGACCCCAAAGCGCTTTACATATCCAGTCATCCACCCATTCACGCACACATTCACGATGGCAAGCTACATTGTAGCCACAGCCATCCTGGGGCGCACTGACAGAGGCGAGGCTGCCGGACACTGGCGCCACCGGGCCCTCTGACCACCACCAGTAGGCAACGGGTGAAGTGTCTTGCCCAAGGACACAACAACCGACTGTCCAAGCCGGGGCTCGAACCGGCAACCTTCCAATTACAAGGCGAACTCCCAACTCTTGAGCCACGATCGCCCCGATCATATATTAATGACTAACCTCGTATTGTGGATGGATTATCTCAGTTGTTCTCCTGACTGAAGTTTGGTCCGTTTACAGCATCCTGCCATGCGATTGCATTTGTCTCTAACCATGAGGAACGTTCACGTTAACTTTTATAAGTGGAAAAGGGTTAGTGTTCGTCCTCCAGCTTCACTGTTTATGTTATGCTAACATAGCTGTGTCGCTAGCGATCACGTAGCACATCATTATATACCAGCTAGCCCAACTTCAGTAACCCTACAAACGTCACTGCTGATTAGTTTCCTGTTTTCATTTATGTTGGAAGTGATAGCAGAGCTGTACGTTTTAATTTTTTCAGAAATCTCTCAGTCAGAACATGCTATGTCATGCTTAGGTAACTAGCTAAACTAGCAAGCTAACTTCCGCTAGCTTCCTGCTAACTTCTAACTCCGTTAAATGTAATAAATTTTGTTTTCATGGATGCCTGGAAGTTAAACTTCATAGTTACACCTGGTAAAGCAGCAACGCTGTTCGTTTTATTAAAGATGAAAGAATTTAGACAGTTTTTAACTCTCAGTGATGCTGCAGTGTTTGTTTGACCAGAAGCATACAGAGTTTAGGACCCAGATTACTCCAAGACTTAAGAGCATCTTAGTCCGACAAATACGACAATAACGACGGCCGCTTGCGTGTTCTGCAAAAAAATGTGCTTTGTCGTGTATCTGACGGACAAACACCAAACCAGTTCCACATCACTGAAGTTGCACCATTTTTACAAACCAATTCCGGTTCATCTGTTTCACTCAACAATCGGCCATGTGCGTATGAAAACAAAGGCACTGCGCATGCGCGTTTTACTCATATTCTATCACGATATTTCATTTTCCTATCATTGCCTAACATTATACCGGTATTACCGTGAACGGTATAATATGGCCCAGCCCTAGTACACAGAATTGGTCCTAGCACTGTGTGAAGAGGACTCTCCATTTACATGCACAAATTGGAGTCTATTAGATAGCTATGATACAAACCACTGCAGTGCAGTACCTGTAATACCTACAGCATGTTCTAATTGCTCTAATAGGATATTATGGTCAACAGTATCGAATGCTGCACTAAGGTCTAGCAGGACAAGCACAGAGATGAGTCCACTGTCAGAGGCCATAAGAAGATCATTTGTAACCTTCACTAAAGCTGTTTCTGTGCTGTGCTGAGCTCTGAAACCTGACTGAAACTGTTTCCTGAGGGTTTTCAGGAAACAGTGTTAAATGTTCAGGTTCTATGCCATATGTTAAAACAAGATCTAGAGTGTGATTAAAGTGGTGGGTGGGTTCTTTTACATTTTGAGAGAAACCAATTGAGTCTAATAACAGATTAAACGCCATGTTGAGGCTGTCATTTTTAGCATCTACATGGATGTTAAAATCACCCACCATAATTATTTTATCTGAGCTCAGAACTAAATTAGATATAAAGTCTGAGAAATCAGACAGAAACTCTGTGTAAGGCCCAGGTGGGCGATAGATGATAACAAGTAAGACTGGTTTCTGAGTTTCACAGCTGGGGTGGACAATGTTAAGCATCAGGCTTTCAAATGAATTAAAAGTCTGTCTTGGTCTTTCATTAATTAATAGGCTGGTGTGAAAAATTGCTGCCACACCTCCCCCTCGGCCTGTGCTTCGAGATTTCTGGTAGTTAGAATGACTCAGGGGTGTTGATTCATTTAAACTAACATAATCATCCTGCTGCAACCAGGTTTCTGTAAGGCAGAGTAAATCAATTTGTTGATCAATTATTAAGTCATTTAATACCACCTTATACCTTTCAAATGTACTTAGACTAGAACCTCTGTCTAAGGAGCTTTTAACCTTTATTTGTATTGCTGCAGCTACCAGTGTCTTCCAGTTGGGTGATTCTCAGCTTCTTTCTTCGACCTCCGGGGTTAGACCACTCTTTAGTCATTGCACAGTTCTGGGGATTATTCTGCCCCGATTTCAAACAAAGATCTGTGTGTTTTGGGTTCACCACTGTGTCCCCCTTTTTACCAAGAGTCTCTCGAACCTCGTTGGTCTGGTGTTCCTGGTTTTCGCCAACCCCTTCATGGTTATTGCTGTGTTTGTGGGATCCATCTTCTCCAGGAGCCCAAACGCCATGACACTTGACCTCAGTTCCTGTCTCGGCAGTCCCTACATCTGTCTCTGCTGTAAAGGATCCGCATCTCCGTGTCCCCGTCTGGTGTCTGTTCCTTTCTCTGCAAGAGACATAAAACCAAAACACCTCTCTCCCTAGCCTTGATAATCTAATGTTGTTATCCATTGTTGTTCTAATGATTCAAATTTGGTTTAAAATATTATGTTCAGGACTCTCTGACCCAGGGACTTATTCTAATCATAATCTATGTGTGTGTAAAAGAAATCAAAAATTAATGAACCATTTCTAAGTCTAACACATTATATGCTTAAGTTTTACCATAGCTAAATTATTAAACACACAAATAAAGTCATAAGATGTTCATAAAACCATTGTTTGATGTTCGGACTCAATTCCCCCCTTTTTTGACACACTCCCATGTGTCAATTCATTGGAGCTAGAAAATTAAGAACTCTGTTCTGTCTCTATGTTTTGGAAAATTTTATGCTTGTTGTCAAAATTTGAAGAATTTTTATCATAAGTAAAAGTTATGGCGTTATCATCCCCCTCAGGGCTTAGCTTTCCCACTTTTAGTAATATTCCTCCCACAAATATTCGCAATTACCCTCCTTTGGTGTGAAAACTGTTGGTGTGGTCAAGTGGGTACTATAGAAACAAAAGCTCAGGACAGAACAGTTATCAGTCATGTACTTCATACAAATTTTGCATATGTTTTATTTCATATTGATCCTCTGAGTGTAATGGTACATTTTAATTTGAATTTATCCAAACTAAACACACTAGGTTTTTCTTTCTTTACTTTGCTCTTGTTCTTTTTCAGTACCACATCCTATCAAATGTTCCTGTCGGTTATATTCTACTTTTAATAACTTACTATTTCAAGCGAGAACCTAAATCAAGTGGACCAATGTTTGTTATTGCATATCTCTATTTCGAATATGGCAAGTCATTCATAGATATTGTTAAAGTTTTGGCGATTTTCCTCTATAAAATTTAATTGACTTTTTTACAGTGGCCTAAGTTAATAGTAACATATTCCAGTCATGAGTGACATCAAAAGTTTTCTCCACTGTAGCATTTGGCATTCCCAATAATATAACATGATACCTTAATCAAAACACAGCTAATATAGCACAGTTTTCTTAATGCAAACATCAGTAACTCAGAATCAGCAACCAAAGTGTTAAGTCTGCAGTTCATACTTATGTGAAGCTACAGTCTCCTCCTCCAGTCTCTCTTATCCTCCTGCTCCTGCAAAAACAAAACAAAACAAAACGAAGCATCCACCCTTCTCTTGCCGGCTGGGTGAATTGTTTGTCGGCATTTACTAATCCTCAAGTTGGTGCAGTCTTTGTCTCAGTCTCAAGTCAGTTAGTTTTAGTCGTCAGTCCATCACAGTCCAGTCACATGCATTCATCCACACACATTCATACCAGATTTTGCTGATAATGGAGTCTCACGCGCAACCTATTCGAGCATCCATCCCCAGCAAGATGACGTCATCATTTTAAAAGGAAAACAATTCTTTGTTCTTTTATTCTGGATTGACTCGCTGCAATCCTTTTAGACTCAGGACTTCTCATGTGATCAGTGTCCCATATAAGTGAATTTCTCTCAAGCCAATTACAATCATGGAGAAACACACTTTGCAACTGTTTTTGTAAGAATATTTCATAGCGCTTTAAATTTCAATCTTTCAGGCCTGGTTTAAAGAGCTGATTGTTAAATCATGGACTCACAAAATATCAACATATCACCACCGGTGGATCACACCTCTCAGATTTTCTTATCTCAGTGCATTGTAACAAAAACGAAAACAGACATAACCAACAAAATACTACTAAAATAACACAAACTAGGGCCCGTTGCAGACATGTCCAAGCATAAAACTATCCCTCTCTCGCTTACGAGAAAGAACACAAGCCAAAGCTCACTGATAAAATCAAGCTAGCGCTAAGCAAAACCAAAAAATCAACCAGAAATTCACAGGAACATTTTGCTTCCTGTCGGGACAATATTGTGTGGGAATGAGAACCTCAGGTGCCGTAACACCTTTTGTTCCTCCTTGAATTAAAACTCAATCACAGAAAATGCCGTACTCCGACCTAAACCTAACACTATTAATTCATCATCCTCACTCTGTGCCACTGTTCCTCATCAGGGCTGTGTGAAGCACAGCAAAGAATTCAGTCAAGGCCTTGAGCCATAAACAGACATCACGCACAGACATTGTTTTCATAACCAAACCGTTTTAGACCTTATTCCTAAAATCTACATAAATGCCCTCTGGGTGACATATAACACATTCTACGTAATCAATGGTAATCAATGGCTCCTCATAAAATTATGTATTGGGATGTTTGTGTGCAGCATTTTGCATATCAGCATAAGCAAAGCATTCTTCATTGCATCAGCGTGTATGTGTGTGTGCGTGTGGATCACTCTTCATTGCACAAGCGTGTGCATGTGTATGTGTGTGCATCACTTCTCAGTGAATCAGCATTCCCGTGTGTGTGTGTGTGTGTGCGTGTGTGTGTGTGTGTGTGTGTGTGTGTGTGTTCATCACTTCCCTGTTCTGCTGTTCTGGGTAAACCACGGCCTGAAGCATGCCCTGGGGTCCTGCCCTCCTCCTTTTCAGTCTGTTTGCGACCATTGCTGCTGCTGCTGCTCAAAGTTCTGTCCGTCCTGGTTCTGACCCCAATCGGGGCAGTCCTTTCTCCAGTGTCGATGCTCACCGCAGGTGAAACCTGCATCTTCTTCTGTGTTTTTTGTCCATTCTGAGGTGCCTTCTGACCTCAGTTACTCCTCCTGTCTCGGTCACGCCCTTTTCGCCGCCCGATCATCCGTGTTGGTCCATCACTGTCCTGCACAGTGTGAATGCAAAGTTATCAAGGTCAGCATTCTTTTGCTCGGCCTTACTTTTCCTTCGGGCTCGGCGGGCGTCTCGTCACAGCTCTGTCAGCTGACGCAGTCTGGGAATTTCCCCCGTGTAGTGAAACGGGCCTTAGGTTTAGTGCTCTCCGTCTCTGCTGCATGAGATCGTTTTCCTGCAGCACTGTTGACTTTTTCAGGTCGTTGTTGTGGGTCCAGCTGTTACAGCATTTGGTCAGGGTCACGTAGAGGGGAGGGCAGGAGTCCAGGTCAGCCTCGGCTTTCAGGGCCGGCAAAGCAGCCTGTAATTAAGCATAAAGAGAAAAAACAAAAAACAAAAACAAACGAACAGGAAAATGATGTTGTGTTGGCTGTGTTATTCAGAAAGGGGAGAAACACCGGGACCAGGCCCTGTGTCAGCCTTCTCTCCCCCTTTTTTTGTTTTTTCTCACCATATAATCCACTCATAACCCGCCAAGCTGACAGGACAACATAGGTACATGTTAAAATTCTTAAGATCATGTTTAAAAGCCCAAAAATGGACTTTTCTTTCATTCAGTAATCACTTGTATTAATCAATCAGCAGAAAACATGTCACAATTTGAATCTTTTAACCACTAAATTTGTCGTGTCTTCACTGGTGGGTCAGACCAGTGTCTTTTTTTTTTAAGTTAAATTGTTGTCGTGCAACCCAGAGAGTTTATTTGTCAGTAATGTATTTATCCTTTAACAACAGGTGTATGTTAAGTTTCGCTGCTTTAACCTTGCTGGAACATCTTCACATGTTCATGAGTGTAAGCTGTTTCTTCATTGCATGTGTGTGCATTTGTAGGCAGGCAGGTTAATTTTAACTTTTTCTCAAACTAGGCGTTACCTTAAAAGGAGCCTCTCTCTCACATTTCTCTGCTTGTGTGTGTTTTTGTTTCACCTTTTGTTGTGATGCTCCGGACGCCTTCCCAACCTCCACAAGTCCGTTGGCCCCAAAATTCAACCCAATGTCATGTGGTCTTAAAACCTTCATTTCTCCTCTAATTCTCTCCTCGCTGCTGTCTGTCTCACAGCTGCTGATTCGTGCTGGATGTGGTTCCCATTACCTATAATTTTGCTTCGGCCGCTGTGCTTGTGGGGGCGGTTGGTCCAGGTCCGCAGCTTCCTGTATTAACACACTAAGAGATTTATTTAATTTCATTTTCATCACTGTTAAACAGATAAGCAGGCAACACGCCTACCTCGACAGCGTAAACTGCACGCCAGTCTCCCAACACATTCCTCTCTCTACTCCTCCATAATTCTCCACTACACACCTCTTACTATCTCTCCTTTTTATTTTTATTTTTAAATGCTTACACCACAGAGTAATACACCCAATTATGCCCGTCTATCTCTATGTGGCTCCAAATTCCCTCTTTATTTAATTTCACACTCGTCAGGGGACAGGCACACAACAATTTCAACCACTGAGACGAGGAATTCAACCTTTTTATATTTCACCTATGATAGAACTCAACCTTAGATGTGAAAGCATTCTCTTGTTCTAGTCCAGAATAAATGTGAACCCGTGGTTACACGGCCGTCCCAGGGTTATTTCTGTAGCTATACGGGAGTCCTCAGTTCCCAAGTTGCCACCTTAGCATCCAGACGCCGCTGGGCCTGGCCACGCGTCCACGACCAGGAGGGGTGCCACACCATGAACAAAATTAGTTTCCACAGGTACACTAGGCGTCAACCTTTGATCTTAAAGCATTCTCTTCGCACTAATGTCCTCCTATTCAGACACATCAACCGTCACTGTCACTGTGTTCCACGCTTCACACACAGACAACATACCCAGAGCGCGCCTTACACACACCCAGAGCGCCTTACACACACACACACACACAGCACTTTTCCTCAGCGGGAGTTTTACACAGAAACCTCTGAGCTCAACTGTTAGAATTCTTTAAAGCACACTGCACACACTGCACCATAGACCAAAATACCCCTTTCTCTGCGCTTATGGCCGCCACAACGGGGCAAAATCGCATCGTAAAGGTGATGCATACGTCCCCTGAAGTTATTACTGATACCATAGGCCAGGTTCTGCTTTATCTTTATTTCATGGCAAGTAAAATTTTACTTATTATTTTATGACCGCAGCCCTCGAGGCTCAACTGATACCATAAACCACCGTCAAACCTCTATTCAATGTACTGAAACCAGCACCAATCACTGCTGTACTCACGGCCGCACCACCGGAACACGGCCGTATCATAAACCAAACCTACGGACGTGTTTCGCTTTTACACGTTGCCAGCGTTCAACTGCACCGTGAGCCAGCATCTGCTTTTCCTCAATTCTATACTAATTTCATGGCCGCATGAACGAGGACTTAACCGACACCATAAACCACTTCAAAACCTCTATTCAATGTACTGGACTGATGGCCGCGTCTCCAAGAGATTCTAATGCATTATTGCTACAGAAGCCAGTCTTCGACAAAATTAAATGTGGAAGGTAAAGTGGGCTGCAACTAGCTCAACGTAGTGTCTTATTAGTATCTCGGTAGAAGCAGTTTACTGCAACTAGCTCAACGTAGTGTATTATTAGTTTCTCGGTAGAAGCAGTTTATCTTACACACTGGAATTCAGCCTCAACTTATGTTGTTAGTATCTTGCACCAAAAACCAGACACCGACAAATTTAATGTGAAAATACGTGTAACTCAGTGAACAGATTAATTTGGAAAGCCCAATATGCACATTTGGTATTTATAATACAACAGGCTGTGCTTACCTTTTTATTTTTGGACCGGTCCTCTGTTCACCTTGCCTCACGATCTCACCAAAGGCCAAATCTGCACCTCCTCAGCACACCAAAGATCCGGGTCACGGCACCAAGTTGTTGAAATCTCCCAATTCTTTGAATCTTTGGGCTGAAGGAAGGACAATACTCGGTGTATAAATGCTCAATCAACAATCATTTATTTCCATACAATTCAACACAAAGAGCATTTAGAACCATCATGATGGGGAGACATGCATGAAGAGGGTCACAGCAGTCTCAAAATGGTGACGTGTTACTCAGCTTCTTATAGCCGCTAATGGCCCCCACCTAGTCGTAAAAGCCCAAACATTCACATGCTTTCTCTCTTACGGTGCCTAAGTTATAACCTCGGCTCCCTGTCTTCCTACAAAGGTGGGGGTATGGAATGTAGCTTATCTCTTCTGCCCTAGACGCAGAGTCTCCTGAACAATCTTTCTTTTTATGATTCAACTGTAAAGCATGTCAAGAAAACAGTGTAACACATTCACAGCAGATCAAAGATACAGAGTGATGCACACTTATCTAATGAACTAATCTGTGAATATGTTCTGTTAACTCAAAAGTATAATGAGAACTAGACTACATACACAGCACACCATCTAAACTAAAGGATAATATACGTCCTACAGCTGTTATCATAATTCAACTACTTTGATTACATATATAAGGTAACATATGATAACAGAATAATATCACAGTACTAACAGAGACTTGGAGGAGAGAGACCTAATATTTAATAATCCACATTTCACTGTTTTACTCTTAGGTTCATATGTGGATACTGTATTGTTCTTTCTTTGTGATTGTTTATGTTTAAGTTGTTTGTTGCTGGTTTTTAGTTTGTTTTTTGTCTTTTTGGAAGCTGACACAGTCTCTATGGAGATGGGTTTTTGGGGGGGTAGCAGGAGGAGAGAAGCTGCAGAGAGGCGTGTAAGACTGCAACTCTGCTTCCTGGTCCCAACTCTGGATAGTCATATTTTGGGGGGTTTAATAAATTTGTCCATATTTCTAGAAATGAGAGCTGCTCCATCCAAAGTGGGATGGATGCCGTCTCTCCTAACAAGACCAGGTTTCCTCCAGAAGGTTTGCCAATTATCTATGAAGCCCACATCGTTTCTGGGACACCACTCAGACAGCCAGCAATTTAAGGAGAACATGCGGCTAAACATGTCACTCCTGGTCTGATTGGGGAGGGGACCAAAGAAAACTACAGAGTCCGACAAGTTGCACACTGATTCAATATTGATTTTAGTGACCTCCGATTGGCGTAACCGGGTGTCATTACTGCCGACGTGAATTATGATTTTACTGAATTTAGGTTTACCCTTAGCCAGCAGTTTTAAATTTCCTTCAATGTCGCCTGCTCTGGCCCCTGGAAGACAATTGACTATGGTTGCCGGTGTCTCTAGCTTCACATGTCTGAGAACAGAATCACCAATTACCAGAGTTTAACCCCCGGCGGGTGTGTCGCCGAGTGGGGAAAAACGGTTAGACACATGAACGGGTTGGTGGTGTACCTGGGGCTTCTGTTTAGGACTATGCTTCCTCCTCACCGTGACCCAGCCACCCTCTTTCCCCAGCTGCTTGGGGTCTGCCGGGGAACAGCTAGCGGGGCCTACGCTATCTTCGGCTGCACCAGCTACAGGGGCCTGGCTAGCTACGGGTGAATGAAGGGTGCGAAGCCGAGTCTCCAATTCAGTAATCCTGGCCTCCAGAGCTGCGAATATGCTACATTTGTTACAGATATCATTACTGCTAAAGGAGGCCGAGGAGTAACTAAACATCTGACACAATGAGCAAGAAAGTGCAGGAGGGACAGGTGAAGTAGCCATGGTGCTAACCAGTCGGCTACGAGCTAAGCTAAGCTAGCAAAACAGTACAGAGACAGTGAGTGAATACTTTGGCTATAAATTAGGTAGTGAGTACACAGAAAGTGTGCTTCGGATGAAGCACGTGAAGATTATACTATGAAAAAGAATGTATTTAAAAGTTGTTAATTAAATTGCTAAGCAAATAAGCTACTCAGAAACACAACTGTGTTCGAGCAGGAACAGGAAGTGATACTCTACCGCAGAGCGAGCGGACACCAAGTGACAGTGCCACCAAGAGTTGATTAGATGTCAAGAAGGACTTGACAGGCTCAGAAAAGTCAAAAATAGTGAGATATCTTGCAGAGGGATGCAGCAGTCTCAAAATTGCAAAGCTTCTGAAGCGTGATCATCGAACAATCAAGCGTTTCATTCAAAATAGTCAACAGGGTCGCAAGAAGCGTGTGGAAAAACCAAGGCGCAAAATAACTGCCCATGAACTGAGAAAAGTCAAGCGTGCAGCTGCCAAGATGCCACTTGCCACCAGTTTGGCCATATTTCAGAGCTGCAACATCACTGGAGTGCCCAAAAGCACAAGGTGTGCAATACTCAGAGACATGGCCAAGGTAAGAAAGGCTGAAAGACGACTACCACTGAACAAGACACACAAGCTGAAACGTCAAGACTGGGCCAAGAAATATCTCAAGACTGGTTTTTCTATGGTTTTATGGACTGATGAAATGAGAGTGAGTCTTGATGGGCCAGATGGATGGGCCCGTGGCTGGATTGGTAAAGGGCAGAGAGCTCCAGTCCCACTCAGACGCCAGCAAGGTGGAGGTGGAGTACTGGTTTGGGCTGGTATCATCAAAGATGAGCTTGTGGGGCCTTTTCGGGTTGAGGATGCAGTCAAGCTCAACTCCCAGTCCTACTGCCAGTTTCTGGAAGACACCTTCTTCAAGCAGTGGTACAGGAAGAAGTCTGCATCCTTCAAGAAAAACATGATTTTCATGCAGGACAATGCTCCATCACACGCGTCCAAGTACTCCACAGCGTGGCTGGCAAGAAAGGGTATAAAAGAAGAAAAACTAATGACATGGCCTCCTCGTTCACCTGATCTGAACCCCATTGAGAACCTGTGGTCCATCATCAAATGTGAGATTTACAAGGAGGGAAAACAGTACACCTCTCTGAACAGTGTCTGGGAGGCTGTGGTTGCTGCTGCACGCAATGTTGATGGTGAACAGATCAAAACACTGACAGAATCCATGGATGGCAGGCTTTTGAGTGTCCTTGCAAAGAAAGGTGGCTATATTGGTCGCTGATTTGTTTTTGTTTTGTTTTTGAATGTCAGAAATGTATATTTGTGAATGTGGAGATGTTATATTGGTTTCACTGGTAAAAATAAATAATTGAAATGGGTATATATTTGTTTTTTGTTAAGTTGCCTAATAATTCTGCACAGTAATAGTCACCTGCACACACAGATATCCCCCTAAAATAGCTAAAACTAAAAACAAACTAAAAACTATTTCCAAAAACATTCAGCTTTGATATTAATGAGTTTTTTGGGTTCATTGAGAACATGGTTGTTGTTCAATAATAACATTATTCCTCAAAAATACAACTTGCCTAATAATTCTGCACTCCCTGTACTTTATTGAGAAGACTTTAACTTTACATGAAAACTGCTCAAATACACGAGTATTTGTTGATGTTAAACATACAGCAAAACCTGGAAAAAGTGAGACTTGGTGAGTTAAAGGAGCTACAGAGACAGCTTCAAATGGAGAACACTTACCATATAAGTCACTAAGAACGAACAGTTTATAGAGAAATTGTACAACTTCTGTAAGATCCCTCAACTACAACACCTCATATCCGTGGAGGCTTACTGCTGACTTCATCATTTTTATTTATTTATTTTTTAAGAACCCTTCTAAGGTAAACTAGCAGTTCATTTGAACCTAATCGGTTCTAATATTTACACCAGTACTTCATTTAAGAGTTTACAATTATGTGGACCAAATGTGACCATGATCATGATAGATCAGTCAAAACTTCATAGGACTAAAAATGTTTGGAGGTTTTGCTGATCTGCACTTTTCTTTTCAGATATTTGACTTGCTCCCACTCAAGAAATCCTCAGGTATCCCGTATGAGGTTGATGATGCTACAGAATGCCTTAATGTGAGACCAAAAAGATATGTTTTGCCGTACCCCAGTCAAGAGCAAAATGACGCCTATGCAGTTTTCCAGGTAAAATACAAGTATACCTGTGAGTCCGTCAAACATAACGTAAATACAATAGTTTTTGTTGTTGCACCAGTTTTTGCTGATCTTTGTGTGCTGCTGAAATATCTAGAAAGTCGGACTGAAGATGGCGACAAACTTGCTTTTTCGATTGCCTTCATGCCTCAAGTTAAAAGGAAAAGTATACCATGATGGCTCAACTGAAATCTATTCCATGTACTACCATGGTGAATCATTTTCTTGTTTGCGTTGTGTTTTTGATACAAATTTTCTTTGTATTCAACAAAAAGAAAACCGGTAATTATTTTCCTTTTTTTTCTTTAGATATGGTTCCTGATCGTCGTGATTCTTCTGGTCGTGGTCTGGGATCTGCTGGGCCAATAGTGACAGCTCGCTCTTTCTTCCCTGAGACGTGGATCTGGGATCTGGTGGAAGTTGGGTAAGTATCTGTTGTGAAGAGATCTGGTGCATTTTACATTTTAAAAAGTTTATACGATCACATTTAGAAACCCATGTGAACTTTCTGCTGTGTCTTTGCACACATGAAAAACATGAAAATAGAATAATTGTGAGTTTTTTCTTGAGCATGTTTTGATGCTTCAGGCTGATGTTTTGTCATATTTAAAGTTTTGTGGGATATATTATTTCACTGTCATCAGCAACATGGAGCTCTTTTGCTTTGTCAATGCAACATATACAAGTAATTCACACTGCAGGATGTAACTACACTGTTATACAAGTAATTTACAGACATAAAAACATGTTTGATTATGTTACAGAATATGTTTGTGTGTATCTGCTGCTTCAGAGACGATGGAAAAAGAGGCGTGTCCCTGACTGTCCCAGACACCATCACCACCTGGGAGACGGAGGCTTTCTGTTTGTCCTCTCAGGGTTTTGGTTTGGCTCCTCGTAAAGAAATGAAAGTCTTCCAACCTTTCTTCCTTGAACTCACCATGCCCTACTCCATCATCCGGGGGGAGCACTTTGAACTGAGGGCGACTGTCTTTAACTACCTGACCAGCTGCATCATGGTAATCAATGATTAAAGTGTTTAGATACATGTCTGTTCATAGCCAAGGAAAGCCATACTGAAAACGTGACTTTCTAAGCAAAATTTATATCATAGTTATTAAAATACAATAGAAAATATCTTTTCTTTGGCAATATAACCATGCAGGATGCAGGCCGTTCTTGAAGGGCCCCTGCTCACCAACACCTGCAAGCTCACCTGTAGGTGTGTTCACATTTGAACTCAGGTTTAAATGTAGCCATGTCTGTGTTCCTCGTACAGGTTACTGTCACTCCTGGGCCGTCCTCAGATTACACCCTCACGCCTCTCTCTGGTGATCTGTACACATCCTGTTTGTGTGCCAACGAGCACAAGACCCTCAGGTGGACCATGATCCCAACAGCCTTAGGTGAGAATCAGGCTTTGGTCCTCCACACTGCCAGGAAACCGCTGTGTGGCAGGCTGAGTACGACCCAAGTGCAGGACCCAGAAGCAGGATGTGAACTCTCAGGAAGTGACTTAAAAAGAATCCACATAAGATGGCTAAATAGAATAAATGGAGATTAAAACAATAAAGAGCAATTATAAAAACACTATGTGAGAAATACTGCTGAAATATAAGTTATCATAATGAAATGAGAGAATCTGAGACCCAATAAGCTATATTCATGGAATTTAGAAAGCTGTGTTTGCATTAGACGACAGTGAGTGTGCAGTGTAGAGCTAGGACATGTAGACAGTCAAATGCAGCTGCAAATCCAGGTAAACCAAGAATATAACCCCTGTGTTTGCAAGGCTAAACGTGGGGGTTGTAGGGAGTGGGGCAGAACGTCTATACCTCCAGTCTGAGGGCAGCAGCTGCCTCCATCCTCATGCTTTACTTAATGCAGCTGTCTTAGCCAATTACAAGTCATTTTGAAACCTTCCTTTCAATTCATTATGCATGCTTCCCTTGGTCAGTATCATTAGAACAGACTGTTTGCAGTTGCATTGCCATGCAAATGATTTCTTCTTAATCTTAAATGGATCTTATGATTTGCAGTACTTTGGCCTCCAGCAGGACTCAGCAGCAACCCTGACATCATTTTGGACTGTTTTTTTCAGCTCATGTTTTTCATGCCTGATGCAGTAAAATTTCCAATTGTAATTGATCTTACCTTCGACTTAGAACCAACATTAAATCTAGATTTAGATCTAGTGTGATCACAGTTAACCACCTCCTTTTGTCCCAACACATTTCCTTCTAGTTTCTACAAAATCTGTAAAATAACCTCGGTAACCTTTATTTTAATGGAGAGACAAAGAAGGTGACCAGTGCTGCTGCTTTTAGGGGCTGTGAATGTGACTGTGTCTGCTGAGGCCGTAGCGTCCCATGTGTCATGTGATAATGAGGTTGTGAGCGTACCAGACAGAGGTCGCATCGACGTGGTCACCAAATCTCTCATAGTGAAGGTCAGTGTCATAAATACGAGACGAGAAAAACATTTTTACTCATAAAATTTAAATTGTTACTCATTTTAAAGATACTTTTCCTCAGGCTGAGGGAAGTGAGACGACAAAGACGTACAACTGGCTTCTTTGTCCAAAAGGTCAGTGTGATGTCCATCAGTCACAAAGTTTAAATAAAGAAATGACCTAAATGCTCAAAGTTAGCAGTGGAGTGCACTGTGTACATAAAATGTGCCAAATTTTCATCTTTTACTTTCACAAAATGTAACGATATGTGCTGAAGATCAGGCCACCTGGTGACTTTGAACAGTAACTCTGTTGTAGTCGTGACTTCCTGATTGGACGTTTGTTGTGTCTGTACACAGGAAGCCCGCTGACGGAGGAAGCAGAGATACATCTGCCTGAGAATGTGATAGAAGGATCTGCCCGCACTTCTGTATCAGTCCTGGGTAAACCTCATCATTTCATCTCAATTTTGATTCAGCCAAATAAAAATATGGCAGGTTAAAGCTTTGTTAAAAAGGCAAATTACTAAAACAACAGGAAATAAAAGAGACGTCATGTTCAAGTAAAAGTAAAAACCGTATTCAGCTTTTAAAACTTGTAAAAGATGGTTTCATTTATTAGTTTATTAGTTTAGGGCGGGAGCGTCATTGCACTGAATTTCAACCATAACCTGCCGCGTACCATAAGAACGCTGAAGGTCTCCTTTCGCGTTCCTCAGGAACGCCACGTGATGTGACAAAACGTCGGCATGTTACGCCTCAGGAGTGAGAACGGGCTTAGAAAAAAAAAAAAAAAAAAAAAAAAAAAAAAAAAGGAGTGAGAACGGGCTGTGCTGTCAGACCTGCAGGGTTTAGGCCTGTGCTGTTCTCCTCTGTCTTATACTGAACACAAATCATTTGTGTGCCTTCTTATTTGATGCAGAACTGATTGTTCTGTAAATAGATTTAAATGGTTATGTAAAAAACGCCTGAGGCCTGGGCTGCATTTTTAGGCAAATAGTACCATATAACTTTGTTGTTTGCAAAACTTGTGCATAATTTTTAGAAATGTACAATTTCTATTTGCATTTCAGGTTATGAAAATAATTTGTTAAACATGTTTGTGGGTTTTACAGTAAAAAATATAACTTTTTTCTACTCGGATTTTGACATTTTTGTCTGAATTTAAATCAACTGTGCTAATATAGTATGCCAAAAGGAAAAAATAACTCAAATTTCAGATATTTAAAGCTGTGCTGAAAGTAACGATACCAAACAAGGCAAGATAAACAGTTTTTAAAGGTGAGATATAGAGGTAAAATCAAAAGTAGTCAAAAACGGCCAATCATACCCTGACCCCAGAAGGTTAATTGCCCAAGTTTTAGATTTAAGGCACAAACTGATAGCTGGACATTCTCCTGGTAGAGAGTTCTTCCCTCCCCTGCAGCTGAGCTGCAGACAAACCTACGCCACACAGCCCCAGAGCATCACACTGCTACCACCACTGTTGGTATGATGTTCTTTCTATGAAATGATGCGTCACTTTTAAGCCAAATGCAACAAAACTCAAAACGTTTTCTCTTCAGTCCATAAAATATTCTCCCAAATATCTTGTGGAGCATGGAGATGTTTTTTGGCAAATGTGAGATAAGCTTTTGTGTTCTTCTTGGTCAGCAGTGGTTTTGTCCATGAATGCTGTTTTTGCCCCGTCTCCTTTGTATTGTTGAATCGTAAACTCTGACCTTTACAGAGGAAGGCAAGGCCTTCAGTTCTGGGTGTTGTTGGGATTCGCTTGACTTTTTCGGTGAGTCGTCGATGTGCTAATGGAGTAATTTCGGCCACATCTTTTCTAGTTTTCTCAGTTTGTGGATAATGGGTTCCAACATGGTGCACTGGCGCTCCAAAGCTGTAGAAATTGTTTTTAACCCTGTCCAAACTGATAGATCTCAAGACTTCTCGCCTATTTTTGAATTTCTTTTGGTCATGGCAACGACGTGTTTCTTCTGGACGTCTTTTAGCCTGCTTCCCTTTGTCAAACAAATTGTACTTGAGTGATTTCTTGATCCAGCAGGTCTGGCCTTAATCAGGCCTGTGGTCTGGTTGGTGAAATGAAACTCAGTCTTCCCAGAAATATTTGGTTAATCACAGTCAATCTACGATTTTCAGTTTGGATGTTTTTTCGCTCAGCAAATGAAATCATCATTTAAAATTGCACATTGAAGTATTCAGGTTATCTCTGCCCAATAAGTTGTTTTACGCTAGTTTTGTTAGTTTTAGTGAATCAGTGTTTTTGATCAGGTGACATCCTCGCCCGGGCTCTGAAGAACCTGGATGGATTGCTGCAGATGCCGTATGGATGTGGGGAGCAGAACATGGCTCTCCTGGCCCCCAACATCTACATCCTCCACTACCTGAAAGGCACACAGCAGCTCACTGCAGCCATCATGGAAAAAGCTACTAACTTCCTCACCAGTGGCAAGTTTTTATTGTTTCCTCTAAGAAGGAAATCATTTGAATCACTTCAACACACACGGTTCAAGAAACCGCCGACAGGAGGCAGAACATTAGCCACAGCTTTTGGTCAAATGTGTCATTTTCCTCATCTGTCAGCAAGAGTCATTGAATTTCCCAAATCTCGATGTACACATGAAGATCCATAAACAAATGGAGTCCAATCATCACCATAGCAACAATGTCTCGATCATGGTGTCCCTGTTGTTACAGGATACCAAAGACAGCTCAACTACAAAAGTGCTGACGGTGCTTACACCACATTTGGAACAGGACCAGGAAACACTTGGTGAGAACATCACTGATCAAACATGTCACAAACCAGAGAGGTTACACTGGTTTTTAAATATCCCACCAAACAGAAGACGTTTCTTGAAGTTTGACTACCCATTAATAACATAAACATGTCTACCTCTAATACTTAAAATAATTATCCATTTAATCCTTTGACTAAGCCAACATTAACAATACCTTTTGGTTAATACTGTGTAATTTAGTAGGTAGGAAGGAGCATTAGAGCCACATAAAAATGTTATTGATCATTATTAGAATAAAGTCGAATTTTAAAGCTTAAAGTTATTTTACTTTAAGAAAAAGTCTAAATACTATTTCAATAATAAAGTCTTAATACTGTTTTGTGAAAAAAGTCAAATTCAAATCTAAGAAAACAGTTGAAATGATTGTTGTTTCAAACGATTGCTATACCCTGTACAGGGAGTGCAGAATTATTAGGCAAGTTGTATTTTTGAGGAATAATTTTATTATTGAACAACAACCATGTTCTCAATGAACCCAAAAAACTCATTAATATCAAAGCTGAATGTTTTTGGAAGTAGTTTTTAGTTTGTTTTTAGTTTTAGCTATTTTAGGGGGATATCTGTGTGTGCAGGTGACTATTACTGTGCAGAATTATTAGGCAACTTAACAACAAACAAATATATACCCATTTCAATTATTTATTTTTACCAGTGACACCAATATAACATCTCCACATTCACAAATATACATTTCTGACATTCAAAAACAAAACAAAAACAAATCAGCGACCAATATAGCCACCTTTCTTTGCAAGGACACTCAAAAGCCTGCCATCCATGGATTCTGTCAGTGTTTTGATCTGTTCACCATCAACATTGCGTGCAGCAGCAACCACAGCCTCCCAGACACTGTTCAGAGAGGTGTACTGTTTTCCCTCCTTGTAAATCTCACATTTGATGATGGACCACAGGTTCTCAATGGGGTTCAGATCAGGTGAACAAGGAGGCCATGTCATTAGTTTTTCTTCTTTTATACCCTTTCTTGCCAGCCACGCTGTGGAGTACTTGGACGCGTGTGATGGAGCATTGTCCTGCATAAAAATCATGTTTTTCTTGAAGGATGCAGACTTCTTCCTGTACCACTGCTTGAAGAAGGTGTCTTCCAGAAACTGGCAGTAGGACTGGGAGTTGAGCTTGACTGCATCCTCAACCCGAAAAGGCCCCACAAGCTCATCTTTGATGATACCAGCCCAAACCAGTACTCCACCTCCACCTTGCTGGCGTCTGAGTGGGACTGGAGCTCTCTGCCCTTTACCAATCCAGCCACGGGCCCATCCATCTGGCCCATCAAGACTCACTCTCATTTCATCAGTCCATAAAACCATAGAAAAACCAGTCTTGAGATATTTCTTGGCCCAGTCTTGACGTTTCAGCTTGTGTGTCTTGTTCAGTGCTGGTCGTCTTTCAGCCTTTCTTACCTTGGCCATGTCTCTGAGTATTGCACACCTTGTGCTTTTGGGCACTCCAGTGATGTTGCAGCTCTGAAATATGGCCAAACTGGTGGCAAGTGGCATCTTGGCAGCTGCACGCTTGACTTTTCTCAGTTCATGGGCAGCTATTTTGCGCCTTGGTTTTTCCACACGCTTCTTGCGACCCTGTTGACTATTTTGAATGAAACGCTTGATTGTTCGATGATCACGCTTTAGAAGCTTTGCAATTTTGAGACTGCTGCATCCCTCTGCAAGATATCTCACTATTTTTGACTTTTCTGAGCCTGTCAAGTCCTTCTTTTGACCCATTTTGCCAAAGGAAAGGACGTTGCCTAATAATTATGCACACCTGATATAGGGTGTTGATGTCATTAGACCACACCCCTTCTCATTACAGAGATGCACATCACCTAATATGCTTAATTGGTAGTAGGCTTTCGAGCCTATACAGCTTGGAGTAAGACAACATGCATGAAGAGGATGATGTGGACAAAATACTCATTTGCCTAATAATTCTGCACTCCCTGTATAAAATGCCTTGAGTAGATGTAGTGAAATAAATCAGTGGTCTTGTGATACAGCATAGATCCTCTTTATTCCACGAGCGTGGAACCATCGGTATCCTTGCATCTGTACATTAGCAGCCATTTCCTTTTATACAAATCTAACCACATGCAGCTTTCTGCACCACTTTCTGCTTTTCAGTGTACTTATACTTACTGCCACGCTGTTTTTATTGCTACAATGACATCAGTTCCTTCCTTGTTACTAAAACTGAGTCTGAAGTACGATTTCACTAATTCAGAGGATAAAGCAACCGTGGCAGTTTGTCCTGAAATAACTGTGATATCCACATTTCTGCTTTTGTCTCAAAATACATTTTCAAATTTAACCTTGAAATTTCAAGTTTATTTTCAAAATGATCAGTATTTCTTTCTCTTAATGTGACCTCACAGCCAAACATTTCCATCATTGTAAGACGTGTAAGTGTTGTTTTCTTTCTGTCAGGCTGACTGCGTTTGTGGTAAGAAGTTTTGCCAAAGCTCAGTCTTTCATCTTTATTGATCCCAGAAAGATCGAAGAGTCTAAGACCTGGCTGCAACATAAACAACAAGAAAATGGCTGTTTTGAAAAGTCTGGGAAACTCTTCCACAACGGAATGAAGGTAACCTGCAGTTCTTCGCTGTTAGACTGTGGAAACAGCCTCCAGTCTGGATTTAACAAATTTTATTAATAATGTCATGCATACATGGAAAACACTGTACTACATACTGTAATAGCTCACATCAGTATATTCTATTATTTTATTTAAGAAATTATTTCCATTCATCTTCACACCAGCACTGCTTTCTATGTAGCATTCACACATATTTATACTAAATACAAAGTATGCACTAGAGACCAACTTGGGATTAGTATATTGCCCACAAATATTTGGCATGCAGGCTGGAGCAGCGGGGAATCAAACCACCAACCTTCTGATTAGTAGATGACTACACAAACTGTTTATAAGGTTGGAAACCCGAGGTGAAGAAACATCCATCTCACTGGAAATACAATGTCCAGATGAACAAAATCAACTTCCTGTCCATCTCTTTAGCTGGATGTTTGAACATGCATGAAGACATTGATGATACTAAAACCACATGCAGCTGAAAATCATTTTCATGACTTCATTTCCCTGAATGTTGGTGCACTGATGATAAAGTGTCTATGATGTCTTCTGTTGACAGGGTGGTGTATCTGATGAAGTGACTCTCAGTGCCTACGTTACTGCTGCCTTCTTGGAAATGAATACATCCCAACATGTGAGTAGACTCAAAGAATATCAAGGTATTCAACAAAAAAAAAAAGAGTACTGTTTGTGCTGCTGAGCCATGGAGTTAGGTTTAACCAGCAGTCTAGCACCCTACTGGTATGTGCTGGATTGTCTCAGGGGCATCTTTACACAGCCTGCACCTGGGGTCTTGCCTGGTGTGATAGACCCCAGCCTCTATGGATCTTGTACTCAGAGCTTGTTCTTGTGCTGCTATGATTAGTACCTCTGTGCTGTCTTTCAGTCCAGCTTTTTTCAGCCACTGGTAGGATTTCTTGGTATCATCTACTTCCTCTATCTGCCGTTGGTATATACCGTGCAGGGGCCTGTCCTTCCATGATGGTTCCTCGCCTTCCTCCTCTTTCTTGGGTTTCTGCTGCCTGAGGTATTCACTGAGCACGCTGTCAGTTGGAGCCATCTTCCTCGTACTCGTGAATATTCGTTGTTTCATCTTGGAATGTGGTGCTGACACTCACCAGTCCCTGGCCTCCTTCCTGCCATTTAGCATGCGGGACTTGGGGTGAAACCCTCCATGCATGGTTAGGAACTTTCTTGTCTTGATGTCAGTGGCTTCTATCTCCTCCTTTTGCCAGTTTATTATCCCAGCAGGGTACCTGATGACGGGCAGGGCGTAGGTTTTGATAGGCCGGATCCTGTTCTAACATTCAGCTGACTCCTCAGGATTTGCCTGACCCTCTGCAGGTACTTGGTGGTAGCAGCTTTCCCAGCATCCTCTTTGTGGTTTCCATTTTCCTGTTGGATCTCCAAGTAGTTGTAGCTGTCCTCTATGTCTGCAATGTTGCCTTAGTTAGATTCCCTAAGTTCCGCCTACGTTTCCTCTCTTTGTTGTCATCCGACTACATTTCTCCAGTCCGAACGATATTCCAATGCCGTTGCTGTATATCCTGGTGGTGTGGATCAGTGAATCGATGTCTCGTTCACTCTTGGCATACAGCTTGATGTCATCCACATACAGGAGATGGCTGACAGCTGCTTCATCCGTCAGTAACCGTAGGGACAGAGCATCTCCTTGATAGATGGTGATTGTGCTATGGGCTTGAAGTTGGCCTCTAGTGTTATACACCACATTCCCATTGAGTTCTTGATGAAGGCTCTTAGAGTCCTGTTGATCTTGTACAGGTCTAGGCATTCCAAGATACAGCTGTGGGGCATTAAGTCATAGACCCTCTTGTAATCGATCCAGGCAGTCTCGGCTGATTGTTACAAGTAGCTGGTGTTTTGCACCTCTGGTATTCTTGCCAATGAGTGGGGCACAGGAACATGTGTCTATTCATCTTAGCCACTATGATGCCTGACAGGAGCTTCCATGTGGTACTGAGGCAGGTTATTGGTCAGCAGTTGGATTGGACCGATGGGACCGATCCCTTCAGGACTGTCCGCCCTACAGTTAGCCATTCTGGGTGTCTCTCGTCAACTAACAGCTGGTTAATTTATGCTGCCAGACGCTCATGGAGTGCAGTCAGCTTCTTCCACCAGTAGACGTGAGCCATTCTAGTGTATGGCAAGGTGCTGGCCAAGGCTGTTAGTCGTTGCTTGGCAGTTTCCATGGACAGCTTGCTATACTTCTTCTTGGGCACCGTCTTTGTCACACCTTTCTGCAGCTCCGATAGTTGGCTAACCTCCCTCCTTGATCTTAGCCTCTAGTCTCCTTCTTGTGGCTGTTCAACCTGTAGCCAAGCATCTCTCTGATCACTGCTGCTGTACTGTAGATCAGCTTGTTAGTCTCGATAATCGTGGCTGTGTGTATCGCATTTACATCATCTAGCAGATCTTCACATCTTGGTAACCAGCTACGGGGAATCCAGTTTTCAAGTTTTGCCATGATCCTATCTTTCAGGTCACTTCTTCTTGCACTATAGCACTTGGGGCTTGGTACAAATCTCGGGTGGAGGTGATGACATCTCCCCCCCTGACCTGTCGTCCTGGCTCCCCCTTGCCGTAGCATTTGTGTTGCACCTCGTCAATCTCTAGCTGTGAGAGCAATACCCTTCTTTCAAATGTTGGAACACTGAGCTATTAGTGTTTTCGCCGTCAATGTGGATGCTGGGTATCGAAGATTCCATAGGTCCCTCATCCTATTCATGTACATTTGCATAATGGCTGAAACTAGCCCACTGATGGAACAATGGGCTGGGAGGTCAGTTCCTTAATCATAATTATGCAAATTCTCATGACCATTGATCAACAACCACTGACCAAAACCCACTGATCAAGGACCACTGATCAATGGCCATCAGTACCATTCACAGAGAGTTGGGGAATGGCTGCAATCACAGCATTGTAAGATGGTGACAGATGTACCCTTATGCCCCCTCCTCGATTCAGAGATGGTCTTTCCTTTTTCACGTAAATGGCCTCCTTGACTCCGCCCTCAAACCAGCGTTCCTCCCTGTCCAGGATGTTACATCCTCATCATTGAAAGAGTGTCCACTGGCCTGTAGGTGTGAATAGACTGCAGAGTCCTGGCCTGACGAGGTGGCTCTTCTGTGTTGTGCCATCCTCTTAGCCAGAGCCATTGATTACTGTAATGCCCTGCTCTCTGGTCTTCCTAAGAAGAATATTTCAACTTTACAACTCTTGCAAAACTCGGCAGCTCGTGTGCTGACGAAGACCAGAGGGCGGGCCCACATTACACCGGTTTTAGAATCGCTGCACTGGCTCCCCGTGTGTTTCAGGATCGATTTCAAAGTTCTTTTATTGGTTTTTAAATGTCTTAATGGTCTTGGGCCTTCTTATCTCTCAGATCTGCTTTTACCATACGAACCCTCGCGGACCCTGAGGTCCTCTGGTACTGGCCTTTTGATTGTCCCTAAAGTCAGGACACATACTCACGGAGAGGCAGCTTTTCAGTGGTATGGTCCTCGTCTGTGGAACAGCCTGCCGGAGGAGCTCAGGGCCACAGAGAACGTACATGTTTTTAAGAACAGGCTCAAGACCACCTTTTTAATTTAGCTTTTACTTAGCGTTTATTTATTTTATGCTTATTTATTCTATCCTGTTATTCTATTATTAATTTAGGATTTACCTAATTTTTTTGATTTTATTCTTATTCATTTTTTAATCTTCTTACTCATATTTATATTTATATTTATATTGTATCCTGTTCTTATTTATTTTTTTTAATTTTTTTTTATTTTTTTTACCCTGTATATATCGTATTGCGTCATATCTCCAGTGTTTCCTCGGAGGGCGCTCTCTGCACCGGGGCTGTGATTGACCGTGGCTGCTGGGTCTCTGGGGGTTCTCTCAGCCTGGCTGGGGGGCTCCTTGGCCTCCCTCCTGCTGTGTGCCCAGCCTGGAGGCTGCGGTCTGTGACCGGCTCCCGGTGCAGACGGCTCCCTGTTATAGTGTTTCCTCACTTGGCTCATGCGAGCCCAGCCCAATTTTTACTCTTTAAGTGTACGCGTGTGTGTATGTGTGTGTGTGTGTGTGGGGGGGGGGATATATCTGTATTGAGAGTGTGGGGAGTGAGTTGGAGGGTGGGGTGGGCTGCTTTTAACTATGTAAAGCACTTTGTGCTACATTTTTTCTGTATGAAAAGTGCTTTATAAATAAAGATTGATTGATTGATTGATTGATTGATAGAGGTTGTTTGATTTCCCCGATGTATAGATCCTGGCAATCCTTCTGGAACTTAACACCGTACACTATGTTACTCTGTTTGTGTCGGGGTGGACCAATTTTTGGCGCAGCGTGTTTTGGGGTTTAAAAGCCACAGAGACACAGTGTTTAGAAAAAAATGTGCCTCAGCTGCTCCGATACTCCTGACACATACGGGATCACTACAGGTTTTCACTTAGGCAGCAGTTGTCCTTCTCTCCTGGATCGGCTGGAGCTTAGGTTTACGGTACACATCAGCTTTTAAATGTCCTCCATTACTGATGGAAATCTCACAGTCTAAGAAGACTAACCTGACACTTTTCATATCCTCCCTTGTGAATTTGATGTGTCGTTCCACCGAGTTAATGTGATCTGTGAATTGTGGAACGTCCTGAGAATTGATTTTCACCCAGGTGTCATCCACATACCTGAACTCTCACCAGCAAGGACTGGTATCACCACCCAACCTGTACAGTGTTTTTTCAATATGTTCTTTATATTGTAAATACTACTAGCAGATTGCTCCAGTCTTTGCTTGATCTGTACTTTCCTCTAATTGCTGTGTTTTCTATTATCACGCTGATGTTTTGAGTGACTGAATCAGGAACTCTGTCTCCTATTCTTCTCACACTGGGTTTAATGAAAGAAGGTTTCTGTTTGTCCATTAAAGTTCTTTGTTTTGATCTTTTAAAGGATCCTGTGATGAACAAGAGCCTGGCTTGTCTCAAGGAGTCTCTCAGTGACCTGAGCAACACCTACACTACAGCTCTGCTGGCCTATGTGTTCACTCTGGCAGGAGACGTGGAGACCCGAGCTCACCTTCTGCAGCACTTAGACACAGTTGCAGTGAGGGAAGGTGAGTCATCCTGTAGCAGGAC
Source organism: Rhamphochromis longiceps (assembly GCF_057381845.1). NCBI lineage: Eukaryota > Metazoa > Chordata > Actinopteri > Cichliformes > Cichlidae > Rhamphochromis > Rhamphochromis longiceps. Next base: position 11,448,056 of record NC_140559.1, on the reverse strand, counting down.
ATCATTCAGGCTTCATTAGCATCACTGTGACTGTTATTGTGTTTGTAGGAGGTTTCCTCTACTGGTCTCAGACAGCAGCAGAAACATCAGCCTCCCTGTCAGTGGAGATCAGTTCTTATGTGCTGTTGGCCAAACTCAGCGCCTCCCCGACTGCTGAGGATCTGGGATATGCCTCTGGTATTATCAGGTGGCTGACTGGGCAGCAGAACTATTACGGAGGCTTCTCCTCCACTCAGGTACGACACCACCCGAACAGTATGAAGCTCATCTTTGAGTACAGTCTTAGACAAAACCAGGGACAGAAGAAATAATACTGAAGCTTTCAGTTTTCTATCAGATATGTAAAACAGATTTGTTTTAGCCAGGCAGAGAAGTTTTTATTCTTTAGTTAGAATAGTTAGAACATAGTTAGTTAGAACATGACAAGTTTTGTCTAAAAATTCATTGTTTTTACAGAATAGCAATGTTACCTCAGACTTCTGTACCAACTACACGTAACAGCCTGTAAATAACAGATCACCTGCGAGTTTATACCTGTAATTTCTATACTTTGATAATTCTCAGTTAAAGATATTTTAACCTGTTTAACGTTTATTTAACCAGGAAGTGAACTTTGGAAAACTTGAGATTAAGGATCTCTTTTGTGAGAGGGTCTCAAAGTGACACAGGCTGTTTTAACTTAATGTCTATTCCACTTAAGCCCATGAAATATGGAGACATATGCTGTGTGTGTTAACCACAATGAATCCATCCTGTAGGACACGGTGGTGGCTCTTCAGGCTCTGGCTCTCTACTCCACTCTGGTGTTCAGTGCTGAAGGTTGGAGCACAGTGACAGTTCAGGCTCCCAGCAGTCAGCTGACGTTTGATGTAAATCAGGGCAACAAACTGCTCTACCAGGAGGAGGCGCTGCAGGACGTGTCAGGAAAATACAGGCTGGAGGTGAAGGGCACTGCATGTGCTTCAGTGCAGGTCAGTGACAGCATCACGTGAGAAGCTCCTGGTTGATGTCAGAGAAAGGGTTTCTTCTTTTTCTTTTTCCTTATACAACTTCAGAGAGCATTAGCATTGTCACATGCAATAAAGCTCATCTTGCACATGTATTGTCATACACAATAAAGACATTAGACCTGGCAGTAATAACTGTAGAGAGTACAATGCTATTTTAAACTAAATTGGAGAACTGAGCAAAAATAAATGAACTTTCTGTCTGTATCAGAATCAGGGAAACTATTAATCCCACAGGGAAACTGAGTTGTCATAGCAGCAAATATACAACAAACATCAAGCACTCGTATAAAATGAGTGTAGATATAACAGAGATACTCATATTAAGATGAATATAGACATATAGGTATGACTATAAAAGTATGTGTGCTAATATGTGTCATGGTGTAGAACAGTGACAGCAGGGTGCATTGAGGTGTGATTAGTTCTGTTCCACACGTGACCCAAGTGTGTTTCCCAGATTTCTGCCACCTACAACATCCCAACACCTGCTGATGTCACCACTCTCAGTGTGAGAGTCCATCTAGAGGTCAACACCAGTGAATCTGCTAGACCCAAATTCACTGTGCAAATACAATCACTGTAAGTATGTGACAGGTGAGAGGAGCGCTCTTTACCCGTGTGGAGGAACTGCTGGTAGATGAAAAGCAAGTGTGCACACAGGTCAGTATAATCACACTGTTCAAACACAGGTACAGTGGAAAGGAGGAAACTACAAACATGGTGATCCTGGACATCAAAATGCTCTCTGGATTTTCCCCAGACCCCGAGTCTTTGAAGAGTGTGAGTAATTAGACAGATTCTACCAACGAGTGCATCTCATGTGATAATTGTGAGGATAATAATAAAATGATGTCATCTCCTCACAGCTCAAACGTGGCCTCCTGGTGAGTCGTGTTGAGCAAAAGGAGGATCACGTTCTGGTGTACTTAGAGGAGGTAAGTGAAAGTCACCGTGGGGACACCAGATGATGATCTTTGGTACAAACTGTGTCTGCGATTGTTTCTGTCTCGTCCAGTTATCAAAGGACACACCCATCAACCACAGCTTAGAGATCATCCAGGAGCTCCCAGTGGACAACCTGAAGCCAGCCGTGGTCAAGATCTATGACTACTACCAACCAGGTCCAAGTCTAACTAAGCTTTACTCCAACAGCACACTGACACACTTCAGAGGATCCATCAGACTGAACAGTTCATACAAGCTGATGTTTCCATCAGTGACTCAGAGAAATGACACGTTCATGTTTTTCTACCATGTTTCTGTCAGGTGACCAGGCTGAGACCCAATACATGTTTGTCTCGTGAGCTGCAGGTACGAAGCTGTAACAACACACAAGGACACCTTTCACACACGTTCATGTTCACAGCATCAATGAAAAGAACTTTGAGCTTTTACTAACTTGTATTCTTCGTCTCACAGTTTGAATAAGGTGTGGCTGGTCCTGAGGTTTAAACCTGCATTTGAATAAAGATACTTTTCCTGCTCACATGTGTGTAAGCGTGTGTGTTTACAGCTCCAGTATTATTAGTGCTTCTTTAATAACAGGCTTCATTATTAATAATCGGCAGAATGGAAATTATAGTGCTGTGAATGCACCGCTGAGACTGGCCTCATGCCACATTTCTGTCTTTGTGCAGGTTTAGACAAAAACAAAAAGGTGCAAGTGGGCAACAAGTGGGCAACAAGTGGGCAACAAGTGGGCAACAAGTGGGCAACAAGTGGGCAAAACATTAAAAAAGCTAAACGTGCTCGTGGGAGACATTCAGTGACAGCTGGCAAGTGACGTCCACGGAAATACAGACAGAAACGTGTGTGTGTGTGTGCGTGTGTGTGTGCGTGTGCGTGTGTGTGTGTGTGTGTGTGTGCGTGTGCGTGCGTGTGCGTGTGTGTGCGTGTGTGTGTGTCTGTGCGTATGTGTGCTTGTGTGTGTGTGTGTGCGTGTGTGTGTGCGTGTGTGTGCGTGTGTGTGCGTGTGTGTGTCTGTGTGTGTGTGTGCGTGTGTGTGTGTCTGTGTGTGTGTGTGAGAGCCTTTAACATACAGAGTGTGTCTGTGGAATCCAACAAAGCTCTTTCACTTGTGTACTTCATGTAGGTGTGTTTGTGACAGTGGAACAACATCACAGCTGTTTCCTCCCCAAAGACTGGACACCTTTAACAGTGTACAGGATACAAAAGCCAACCATAAATGCTAACTGTACATGAAACTAAAAGTACACAATGATGTCATTCAAATAACATCTAATGGTACAAGTACATTTATACTCAGCACTACAAGTAAATGGCTGCTCCTAACAGGCTGTGCTAACAAATTAGTCTGTTTGTAAAACATTTTTATCATTTTACAGTTTTATTAAACTGTGGGCATTAGGGCTGTTCAGTATAACGATATATATCTGATGACGATATAAAAACATCTGTCGTTTCATTTCACGCTATCGTTTGTTTCGTGGTGTCGCAAAATAAACAGTTTACGGCAATATTTGTTCATGGTTTTGATGTCACTGTAGTTATTATTAATTTCTAGAAGTTCTCTCTTTCGCTTATATTTAATGTAACCACACTACCGACGGACAAGCGCCTGTTTTTATGCGTTGTGGTTAGCAACAACGACGGTAACACCATCGCCAGTCCGCTTGTTTATGTTCCACATAAACCTTTCACAATAAAGCTCAAGATCCTTTTGAGACTTTTCAAAATAAACTGAATCACGTGAAAGAGCAGATTACTTACGCATGAGAAGTAAAAAAGAGCCGCCAGGTGCTGAAAAATAAACCTTAGACTCAAAAGTTAGAACAGGCTTTTCAGCGCAGCACGCCGTGTAATAAATACTCACAAAGAAAACGGCGGCCGTTACAACTTATGTCTAAAATGTATCGTTTCAGCATCGGTTAAAACACTCGACTCCAGGTACATGACGCGCAGCTGGAAACACTTCACGCAAGTCGAGCTGCCCGAGATTCACAGAATTTACAGAAAATGTTACATTTTTGTGATTTATATCGTTACCGGACGATAGAATTCTTATATCGGGATATGAGATTTTGGTCATATCGCACAGCCCTAGTGTACATGTTTCATACTCCACTGTGTTACATGGAAAAATACAAAGATCCATTTCATAGAGGCTGTTGGAACAAATGTATCATTATTAATTGTAACGTTGTGCACACAGTCACTACATGAATCTGTGACTGTTTAGTTCAGTTTGAACGTTTGCCATTAAGTAACTATAAGCCTTTTTCATACAGCTGACAATTCTATGACATTAACAGCTCGTCCTGTTTATGACAAAGCTCTCACATCATCTATAACTGACTGAGACAGGACTCTCTTCCAGACACTCTAAACCCAGGCACAATGTACATTCCAAATTCCTTTAATTTTAAATATGTTTATATTGTCTATCCTGTAAAATAGTCAGATGTCTATTCATATTAATGTACAGAATTCACCTGCTTGCTGCTACTACTGCACATTCACCAAGTGTATATACTCTATATATATATATTTTTTTTTTTTTTTTTTTTTTTTTTTTTTTGCACATGTCGAGGAGCGTGTCAGGCTACATTTCACTGTGTGTTATACTTGTATAACTATGCATGTGACAAATAAAGAACCTTGAATCTCCAGCTGCTGTTTCATTCACTAAGCTGCTGTTGTTCTTTCAGCTCTAAGAGCTGCTGCCTCCTCCATGTCCTCGTCTCCTCATGAGGACCATTTATCATTCATACAGTGGATTGCAAAAGTATTCGGCCCCCTTGAACTTTCCCACATTTTGTCACATTACAGTCACAAACATGAATCAATTTTATTGGAATTCCACATGAAAGACCAACACAAAGTGGTGCACACGTGAGAAGTGGAACAAAAATCATGTATCCCAAATTACCAAATAATCATTATTATATATATTATATATATTATATAATTACACAGCGGTGTGACTATCTTCACATTGCAGCTAGGGGTCTGAACAAACTTTAATCAGCTGACAGCAATGTGGCAAGTGACTTACCTCCGGCCATGCTGAAAGGAGCTGTGACCGGGGCACACATGCACACGCCTACACCACACGCAGCGCACACTAGTGATGTGTCGGTTGCGAACGAAACGGCTCTTAGAGCCGGCTCTTTGAAGTGAACGACACCAGTGTAGGTTTTTTTTTCTTTCTCGAGCCGTGTGCTTTGCGCTGGGCAGAGGGGGGAGGGGCGGTAGTTACACTCCCAGTAGCACAGAGCGGGAGGGAGAGAGAGAGAAAGAGAGACAACAACGTCACATTAGAAAGGTATAGTAATCATCCACAACTATTTTCAGTTGCAGATGATAAAGGATTCAGAAAGTTTATTCATGCAGAGAATGTGCATCTTCTTTTTGTTTTCATAGTTTAATTTATATTTAATTGTGTTGTGGTTTGCAGTGTTTTGTGTTGTTTCACTTTAAATTTGTTTAAAAGGAAAAAGTTGAAAATTTAAATAGTTAAAAGTTGAAATTTAAATAGTTGGTTTTTGTATTATATGATTTATTTATTACATTTTATGTGGAGTGAATAAATAAAAGTATATTTACAGTACCCTAGAGACAAAGCACGTACAAACTCCAAAACACATAAAAACTCCAAAACACTTAAAAACTCAGAAGCACATAAAAACTCAAAACACGTACAAAAGACAACAGAAGTGCTCCAGGATGCTAGGGGGCAGTGTTGAGCTTTTGTTACCTAGTGGCTACACAAGCAAGGAAGTACCAACGACCGGTTTTGGTGTGTGGTAGTAACAGGTAAATGAACATTTTCTTTGAATTATTTGAATACATATGAGTGCTTGTGTATAAATACACAAACAATACACATATGCTTTCAATTGTGTAATTTAAGTGATCGAGGTAGCTCTGTTTTGGAAGTTCAGTTAACGTTAGAAATGTGTTTTGGAGTTTGTACGTGCTTTGTCTCTAGGGGCCACCGTATATATTTATATATAAAGGTATATAAATAAAACCACTTTTTTTACATTAGTTATTCCTTCTGTGCATAATTTTATATTATATATTATATATTGTTGTTAATAATAAATTAATTAAAGGAACAAAACAGCCTGTTGGGAGCCGAAAGATCCGGCTCTGTAAAAAAAAGATGGGGTCAGGAAGTCACTGATTGTCCATTTAGTAACCCTGATGTGTTTAGGGCAGGCTTGTACACATACACGCGATGTCACGATCCAGGTCTTTTGAGCCAGCATTTTGAGTTTTAGTTTATGTTTAAGCCCTTCAGGTTTTCTAAGTTCATTTTTTATCATGCCTAGGTTGTTCTAGTTCTTCGTTATTAGATTCCCCTTGTGTCTTCCGCCCATGTCAAGTCTCCCTTCCCCTTCATGTGTTTCATGTCTGCGTCTTATGTTTCCTGTTTTATGTTGAAGAGGTCTGGTGTTCCTGTGTTCATCGTGTTTAGTTTTACTCTTCCACTGCTTTGTCTCTAGGGGCCACCACATATATTTATATGTAAACATATAAATAAATCCACTTTGTTTTTTTACATTAGTAATTTCTTTTGTGCATGATTTTATGTTGTTGTTGATAATAAATTAATTAAAGCAACAAAACATTTTTTGATTGGCTGACATGGTAAACTCTAACACCAATGGGGAAGGAGGGTTTTTTCTTTTTCATTTTTTCACGCGCAAGCAGAGAGTGTTTGCTAGCGCTGTCTGTAGAAAACAACGTTTTTACCTTCTTCCTGCTGTAAACGCCGCTGTTTTGTTCAGAAAAAAACATTATGTGTATTTTTTATCATAACTCTGGTTTTACGTGGCCCATCGACACAATTCAAGAACTGGTATATAGTCTGAAGTCCGTTACTTTCGACCAACAAAACAACCTGAAGAGCCGGTTGGGAGCTGAAAGAGCCGGCTCTTTATAATGAGCCGAGCCGAAAGAGCCAGTTCTCCAAAAAGAGGCAGAAATCCCATCATTATCTTGTGGCTGTGTCGTCTTAAATTGGTCATGTGATTTTGACGTGTCGGCGCATCCGTCGACCGCAGAGGGTTAAGATGGAAAATGATCCACGTTATAGTTTCCTGGTTTAATTTGTATGGTTCTGCTCTCCAGCAATAAAGCTGTGAATTTTGAGTTCATTCCTGCCTCTGTGAGTTTGCGATTGGGTCCTCATACAGCCTGCACACAGCCGAATCATGACACGAGAGACACGAGAGTTCTTCTTTACTGATGTTTACTGTGCTTCTCTTAACGTACACAGGTACACTATGGAACTGGTAAATACAGGTGTACAAGGAAATTATATTTCAGCATTAAAACATATTGCAATATAAAATTCACAAAATATAAACAAACATACCACTTTGGCCTGCAAGTAGACAAACCGGTGTTTTTAGAACTTAGGACTTGTTATTTCTTCTTTGACATTCCCACGGCCAGACCGTCACTATGAGCAGCTTCTCTGACCTTACTTCCCAAAACAGGAAGTGACCTCTGCCCTTACCTTACACTTACAAAATTAACCGGTTATTTTCCATGTGTCAAATTAACTGTACACCAATCCGGTATGCAAATAGGAAAATGTTAACATACTCAACATAAAAATAAAACATTCAAAATAAAATGCGTTAATTACATTATCATTACAAGAGCTCCACCTAGTGGTCAAATACTAACATTTCACCAACTGTTACAATATCAACCAGCATGCTCGAGTACTCAATTCAATTCAATTTTATTTATATAGCACCAAATCACAACAACAGTTGCCTAAAGGTTCTTTATATTGTAAGGTAGACCCTACAATAATACATACAGGTAAAAACCCAACAATCAAATGATTATCAAATCATTCAGGCAGTCAGATTTAACAGACACAGTCACATCTGGGATGTTTTAAACAAACTTTTATTAAACGCAGGTCCTTCCTTTAATACATATATATGGGTCCTTTAAAGTCATTCACATGTTTGCAGAAGAATGAAAAGAGCAAAACTAATACTTAAAGTAGAACCTTTCTCCTCCATGATCACCACTGTCTAATGAAGATTCAGGAATAACTGATGATGCCTCAGCAGGCTCTGAAAGAGGAGCAGAGTGAAGGATGAAGGTCGTCCATCAGACCGAGTGTGTCCTCAGCTTCCTGTTCAGAGACAAACATCACTGATGTCAGCTGTTCACCTCTGACCTTTATTTAAATACTCCTGTATGTAAATGTTACCTGCTCTCACTGATGAGTACACAGCACATGGATCAGCTGACTGCTCTGTAACAAACATACACACACAGGATTAGAGTATCGCACACCTGTATGTGTGTTTCACATGTTTATATCTTCCAGGTTAGCTCAGTGGTGCTCCTCGCTCCACTTACAGGCCTCTGCAGAAATTACGGTGTACAACACACACATATACACACACACACACAGAGGGATTCGTGGATACACACACCTCTGAGTCAGTGCTGATTATTATGTATCCCAAAGTAAAAGCAGCTGCCCACGTAGACCGGCCTTCATGGTCTACGTGGGCCGGGTCCTCCGAAGACTGAGAAGGCCGGAAGTGCGAGGCTGTGAAATTGGACGGTCTAGCCTTCATATTTGCATCACCGCTGTCTTGGTGGAGTTTGATAAACTCAACCGTCTGCTCCTTACTATCTAAAATATAACAGGACACTGGCGTAAATTCTCTACCATCTCACACTTCTTTTTAATCAGTTTTCTGTTTGACGTTTATTCAGCTGTGTAAAACTATAACTTTAATCTCAGGCAAACCGATTTACTCAGGAACAAATAAAACACTGGAAAAAGTCAAATAATAACATTTTGAAGTTATCTAACTGACTTATTTATCATGTTTAAGCCTAACTTAAGCCTGACTTAAGCCTACCAATGACCTGTTTTAGGTCAAGCAGGTGTTGCTCAAAGGTTGGTGATGCGACAACAATATCATCTAGATACACCGCGCAGGACTTATAAATCAGGCCAGCTAGAACATTGTTCATAAGCCGCTGAAAAGTTGCAGGGGCGTTACACAGGCCAAAAGTAAGGACTCTGAACTGAAACAGGCCACAGTGCGTGATAAAAGCAGTCTTTGGTTTAGCTTCTTCAGCAATGGGGACCTGCCAGTAACCTCGAGCGAGGTCTAGTGTTGTGAGAATCTTCCCTCTCGACAAAGAGTCCAGTGATTCATCCACTCGTAGGAGTGGGTAAGAATCTATCACGGTCAGCTTTTTTTATTCGACGGAAGTCAACACAGAACCGTGGTTTGCTGGGGGTTTGTTCACAATCACCACGGGAGCTGCCCATAGTCCTGATGCAGGTTCGATGATGTTATCCTGTAGCATTTTTTGTACTTGCTCTTCTACGATTTGCTTTTTAGCTGGTGAGGTGCGGTATGGTGGCAAGTTAACAGGCTTTGCATCCCCAGTTACAATGACATGTTCTGACAGAGAAGTGCAACCAAGGTGGCCATCAAACAGGTCGCTGTAACTTTCTAACAACTCTAACAGTCTTTCTCTCTCCACAGAATCCAAGTTAGCTTCTGCAGCCTTGTCATGGACAGAGAGCTGCTGAGTGTCCTGCAGAGTCATTGTTCCACAATCAAAATCAGCTTCCACAAAGCCATTTTCACAGAGTTCATCATGACATGGGGGCTTATCATCCATAATTACAGTTCTTGTTGGGACATGTATTGTTAGTGAAGTGCGACTCATAAAGTCCATCCCAAGAACAAAGGGGGATGACAGGTCCTGCACTATCACAAACTGCTGATAGACTCGCTTGCCCATGAATCCAATGGTTAACCAGGTTATTCCTAATGGACTGCAGTTAGTGCCACTGGCCAGTCTTATGGGTGGAGAATCCCACGGATTCTTTAATGACTGATTTTGTTTTTTTTCAGGTAACAGGTCTGCATTTACTGCTGAAAGAGATGCACCTTTATCTAGTGTGGCATCCAGAGCTGCCCATTAAAGTTTACTTTAACTCTGAGAGGGGTGTTCCACGATGATTGCGAAGCTCCATCTTCAACGTGATTGAGCACAGGTGTCACACTTGGGTGTGACATAGGCAATGAGAGCTGACTTATTGGCTGGGGGGAGGGTTGCCCCTGTGAAACACTCTCCCCCCCCTGAAGTTCCCCTGCCTCCTGCCAGCTGGTTTTGTCTCTCTGACAGGGTCAGTTCCATCTGGATCTGCAGGCTGAGCTACTGGATGGTGATCAGGAGGCAGCATTTGGGGAAGCTCCGGAGCCGACCTGGGAGAATGTCGAGCTCCCTGAAAATCAGTGGAACAGTTAGTGTATGTGCGAGATGTAACACCAGGCATGGAACATTTAAAACAACTCCCTCAGCTCCGTTTTTCAGCTGAAATCGGGAAGGCTGTGAAAGGCTGGTGCCGAGAACAGAATGCAGCTCATGGGCACACAACACTAGGTCAATTACTGACCTTACAGGCATCCTGTACAGCGCTACTCTGTACTTCTCCACTGCATGTTTACAGATGAGCTTTGCTCCTGTTCAGATGGTGGGCTCCTCAGTCTCCTGAATTCACTGGGCATATGGGCAACAAACGTTGGCAGAGGCTCTTCGGGATGCTGGAAACGGTTCATGATGCCTTTCAAAATGTGCTCCTGGTTGTCAGCAGGCAAAAACATAGTCTTGAAAAGTTCACAAAACTTAGCGTAAGTCGATATATGAGGACCGAGCACACTAAACCACTTCCTTGGTTCCTTAGCTAGGAAGTGTGGTAGTTCTCTGAGGATTTGGGCATTTGCTCGGTCTAACGAGGTTTTTAAGCATTAACTGATTGTAGCCATTCTTCTGGGTGAAGACTGCCATCATTAGCGAACACAGTGGGCTCTAATTTAGCTTGGTGAAATGCTGCAGCAAGGACTCTGGTTGTATTATTTAGCTCCAGATAATCTGACTGGGATTGGGACAGGTCCCTGGTGGGCTGCGTGGGGCCAGGTGCCCGAGGAAAAGGGTGAGTAATCTGGGCAGCTGGTACTTTTGGGACTGGTCTTTTTTGTTGAGTCCACTGCTCCAAAATATTCCTCTGGAGGTCCAAAGACTCATGAAGGCACTGCTGAAGCATATCAACCTCTGCTTGTAGACTTTGCACTTTATGCCCAAGGTCAGCAGTACTATGTCTGGCAGTAAGTCGGTTTGGGTGTAACATAAAATCTATATCATCACACACGTCAGTCAAGTCAGGATGAGTAGGCATAATACACACTTATTAAGACCCAAATCTATATAAGGTAACAGTTGTGCTGAAATCAAATTTAGTTCTGATCACACAAAAATATCCAAAGCATGTGAATTCTTAATTTTAGCAGTAAATGTTTCATCTCGCTTTGAAACACGGAGGTAGAAGAAGTAAACACCCCAAACCAAAAATGTTTAGCTGCAAAATACATCTAAACTTATGAATAACTGTGTATGAGTATCACCTTTTCAAGTCAAATTCACTTAAAAACAGCTTCCTAATGAGAACTGTTAAGCCAGCGAGAATCAATAATGAATTAGTTTGAAATATACACTATAATAATGATCCAGTGATCCGCCCGACGTCTGCGTCTAGGCCAGCGTGGTCTGTTTCCATGAAGTATGGCAGACATCCACTTTGCCGCGATGTACCTTTTAATGTATAAATCATCAGCTGCTCAAAGAGACTGCACACTGAGGTCCAAGAGAAGATGTACCTTTTGTAATGTTGGGTTGTGTTCAGTGGTTGAGAGGAGGTGGTAGAGAACTTAGCAGGATAGTAGGAAGAACACACAATCACACTGGTACTGGGAATTCCACAGCGTATCCTTTAATGCACATTCTCTTCAACAACCATACAAGGCCCGGTTGAACGACTGCTGCTTATCAAACATGACACACAGTGTTCATGCAAAAGTTTCTGGAGAGGTAAAACATATAAAGTCCGTCTGTCTCCATGCACTTGTGTGCAAGCACATTGTTCCCGTAATCACATAGAGGGCAGTGGCGCATACTAATGACATCATAAACCCTTGACTTAGGTTGCATTAAAGAGACACCACACCACTGTGACTGTTACATGTGATTGAGAATTATACCAGGGAGTCAAGTACTTCTGATTTGAGGCACTATTTTTCAAAGTATCCAGAGTCAGATGAAGTTAGAAGGTAAATTATTAGCAAGATAATCAACCTCTGTTGGGGTAGCGTTCAGATAGCTGCTCTGCTCTATGTTGGTACAGGCCAAAGGACACCTGAGAAAACAACAATGCAATTTGCATACACGCCCAACAGAGGAGTGGAGGATGTGCTTTTGACTCTACTTAATCTGATTCTCAAACATCTAGAGAGCAAAGGGACTTTTGCAAGACTTCTTTTCATCTATCAATTTTTCTTCTGTTTTTAATACAATACAGCCCCATATTTTAATTCAAAGACTTTTAGCACAGTTTGAAATCAAGAACAATCTGGTGGGCTGGATTTTAGATTTTTTAACTGACAGGTCACAAAGAGTGAGAATAAATGGGGTTCTGTCTGACCCAGTCTTCTCCTCCACAGGTTCTCCCCAAGGGTGTGTTTATCACCCTTATTATCATTCAGAAAATAGAATAAGTGCAATCATATAAATAACTTGGGACCATAATCAATGAAAAACTGAACTTTGATGAGAATTGCAAATTGGTCTGTAAAAATTTGATTTGATTTATTTTGTTTAATTACTGAATATGTGTTTGTCAGGTTTTACCATGTCTGTGTTTGTGAAGCAATACCAGATGCTATCATTTTTCTGTAACGCAAATTTACCTTCAGGTATAAATAAAGTAACCTTAACCCTCACCCAACCAATCACAGCAGATGGCCCCGCCCCTCCCTGAGCCTGGTTCTACTGAAGGTTTCTTCCTGTTAGAAGGGAGTTTTTCCTTCCCACTATCGCCAAAGTGCTGCTCATAGGGGGTCATTTGATTGTTGGGTTTTTCTCTGTATGTATTATTGTAGGATCTACCTTACAATATAAAGCACCTTGAGGTGACTGCTGTTGTGATTTGGCGCTGTATAAATAAAACTTAATTTAATTGAGTGAGTGCCATGCTGTGTCAGTGTAGTGATTACTATGGTTACCTGTTCTCTTGCCAGCTTTTTTCTTGCTTTTGATGACCACGTGACCATAGTCAACATCCTCAGGACCTGAAGACAGAGAGATGGATGGAGTGACTGCAGACAGAGTTCAATCACAGCTGACTGACTGATACATCTACAACAGGCTGCTCTGTGTGGATTTTCAGTCCTCCAGGTCATGATTTGTTTTTAACATTTACAGTTTCCCCCTTTTTTTTTTTTTAAAGAGTTCAATTCTTTGATCAGGCTCAATTTAATTTTTGCAGTTGTGCAATATCTCCCTGAAAATCCTTCAGTTAATCCAAAAATTAATTCTGGGTCTTGTGTATACAGAGGATCGGAGATCAATGAACTGCCCAAGAAGCCTAAAAAGAATATGACTAGCAGCTTACTTAAGAAGACAATTGTATGTCTACGTGTGTTTGTACATGTGCATGTGTTTGTGAAAAACCCTCCATAACTGGCAGCTTTGCTCATTCCGTCCCCGTCTCCCCCTAGTGCGTATTTTTTAATTAGGTATTAATATTTCATCTTTTTTATCAAGTATGAATTCTGGTATTCGGTCGGAATTCATACAAACTGGAATTAATTACATGTCGGACCCATTAGGGATATTACTATTTGACCTACTTGTTTTTCAGACTGTGATCTGAATGGTAAATTTAAGCGTTAGGAGCAGCTCTGTTGGATTTTTAACTTTGAACAGAGTAATAATTAATGGAATGGTGATGATGATTATAAAAATAGCAGCTCCATGTCTCCATGTAAATTAAAGGGTCGCTTTCTTTTTAAATTCCTTAGATTACCATGACCTGGCTGACTGACAACCTACACAAACATCTTGGTAAAAATAGAGTGTGAAACTTCATAAATCAGCTTTTTCACTTGTTTTCACAGTGTGGTCTTTTTATCAATAAACATTTGTTTATTACCACCACCTTTAGGGTTTGTGAGCTACTCTCCTTCTTTTCTTCAACATGACAATTATCTGTATTATAATCATTTCTATAAAAAAATGCTGTTTTTATGGGGATTATATGACACATCTTTTGTGGTCACTACGATCTATGGTAATTAACAAAGATGAAGGAAAAAGAGGACGCTTGAACCCAGGTTATGTCCATTTTCATAATAAGTGACAGCACAGACATCTGTTAATGAGAGAACATGTTTTGTGATGTGTAGCACCAGCAGAACGCTAAAATTTCACTTCAATAATTCTGCTGGGAGAAAGATGTGTTCACACATGTTTTTTAACAGAAACATTTTAAAGCATGCTTAATCATTCAGGTAAGAAAATCCCAAAAGGTTGATTCTGTTCATCTGAACGTTTTCAGTGGGAGAAAAGTTTCATCACTCATCCAAGTGAGTTCTTCAGTCTCAGCTGACTGCAGGTTTCCCCAGTCTTATAAAGAGTACATTTGCATAATGACTGAAACTAGCACCACTGAATAAACAATGGACTGTGAGCTCAGTTTAGGATCATTAATATGCAAATTGTGAATGGCACTCATGGTCACTGATTGTGACAGAGAGTTGGGGAATGGCTGCAATCACAGCATTGTAAGATGGTGAATGTACTCTCAGTGGCAAGGGAACAGTATGAGGACAGCACAAGAGCACATGGGAGAAGGATGCAACACATAATGGCAATGCCCAGTGGCCAGACAGAATCTTGGACCTACACGCCATACAAGCAGGGCTACAAAACTGTTTCACAACCAGGTTTTGGAAAGTCTGACCACAACGCCATCTTACTTATTCTTCAGTATAACAAAACATACGTAGGGATGAGGTAGTCAGGTGAAACGCTGGTCTGTCTAATCAGAAGCTACACTACACGACCCGCCCAATGACGTAGACTGGGACATGTTCAGGGCATGCACAGTCGACATCAACAAGTTTACGGAAGTAGCAGTAAGCTTCGTTAACATGCTAGCGGAGGGGATCATCCCCACTGCGAGAGTCGCGCTGTGCAGTGAACGCCAGGACTGCCACCTTCAACGCCCATCTTGCCATGGACTATGCACAATCATGGATTATAAAGCCAGGGACACTGCGCCAATCAATGCTGACTCTGCATTCACCAATGAGCTGAATGCGTTCTACGCCTGTTTCGAGGTTAGCCAGGCGGCTAATGCTAACTACTGCCTGATAACTGAGGACGGTGACATAATCAGCGAGGGACCAGCGATCAACATCGTGGAGCATGACGTCTGAGCGGCAATGAGGAGAGTGAGCACAAGGAAAGCACCGGGGCCAGATGGCATCACTGGTCATCTGCTGCGTTGCTGTGCTGACCAGCTAGCAGGTGTGCTCACTTCCTTTTTCAACGAGTCCCTGGCTAAGTCTGTGGTCCCCATATGCTTCAAGAGATCCACCATCATCCCTCTGCCCAAGCCTTCATGCCTGAAGGACTACCTGCCAGTTGCACTGACTTTGGTGATAATGAAGGTGTTCAAGAGGCTGTTGAAGAACATCATCTCCTCCCATTCCAAACACCACAGATCCGCTCCAGTTCACCTACTGACCCAACAGATCCACTGAGGATGCCATCACCCACGTCCTGCACACCACCCTCAGCCACGTGGACAAGAAACAGGGTAACTATGCGAGACTGCTGTTTGTTGATTACAGTTCCGCGTTCAACACAATAGTGCCCGGTAGACTGTTCACAAAGCTCAGGGATCTAGGATTCAACAGCAGTCTGTTTGCATGGGTGTTGGACTTCCTCACTGGTAGAACTCAGGTGGTGAGGGGGGTAGGTGCATCTCCGACAGCATCACCATCAACACGGGAGCACCACAGAGGTGTGTACTCTCACCACTGCTCTACTCCTTCTAAATTTCAGACTATGTGGCTACTCATGGCTCCAACACCATTGTGAAGTTTGCTGACGACATCTCCAACAACGATGAGGCAGCCAACATGGATGAACTGAAGAATCTGGCATTGTGATGCCAGGATAACCATCTCCAGCTGAACGTTGGCAAGACCAAGGAGGTGGTGGTGGACTTCAGAAGGAGTAAGCACAGAGACTACAAACCCATTATCATCAATGAAGCTCCAGTGGAGAGGGTGCAGTCCTTCAAGTTTCTTGGTGTCCACATCTCCTCTGACCTGACATGGGCTGCCCACATTCAGGTCCAGTCCAAAAAGGCTAGGCAGCGCCTGTATCACCTACGACAACTGAGGAAGTTCAGGGTCTCTCCAAAGATCCTCAGGATTTTCTATACAGGCGCTGTGGAGAGCATCCTCACACAGAACATCACATCCTGGTATGGGAACAGCTGTGTTAAGGATAAAAAAGCTCTTCAGAGAGTGATCCGTATGGCAGAACGTGGCTGCAGGACTGCTCTCCCCTCCTACAGAACCTTTACAGCAGGAGATGCTGGTCAAGAGCTGCTCAGATATTGAAGGACTTCAATCCGTCCCAGCAATAAACTGTTCCAGCTTCTGCATTCAGTACAGTGGTGTACTGACAGATCCAGGATCAGTACAAATCATCAGCAGTTTGATCCATCGATTGAAGTGTCTTTGCGAAAATGTTGGACTGTTCCTTTATCAGTGTGTAACAGTGTGTGTATGAGAGCCATGTAATGTCCATGTGTGCGTGCTGACTGTGCTGCTCTGACCCCCCTCCTCCTTTCAGGGTGGAGCCTGCTGGAGTCCGATGGTTGAGACCAGGTCTGAGGAAGTGTAAGTGTGTTTTTAATGGGATTCATGAAAACAAAGCAGCACACATTCAACCATCTTCATCATTCACATCTCTGATGTCAGGAGTCATCATCAAGGTGTCAATCAATGAACAGATGATGCATCAATAACTGCAGCTGGATTGTGTTTGTTCTCTCCATCAGATTCCTGTCAACTCACAATCGACACAACCCCCCCCCCCCCCCCAATCATCCATAAGTGATTGAGACAGGACTCATTGTTACCACATTCTCATACCATCCTGATCCTTCTGGCTACACCAAGGCACAAGGCACTTTAACACCTCGCTCACACAATGTACATTCTCAGATTTCAAACTGTAAATTTCCAGATTGTTTTATTTTATTTATATAATGTATGCAATTCACTGATTTACTGCACATAATGTTCTCTTTGTATATATTCACTAACGGTTTATAATACTCTCTCTCTTTTTGCACAGTCGGGTAGCGTATCAGGACACATTTCACTGCGTGTTGTACTTGTATAACTATGCACATGACAAATAAAGAATAAAGAATAAATAAAGAATCTTGAATGTTGGAGCATTAATGACATTATAGATTTTTTTTGGATATTACTGGGTATAAGACCCACTGATGTGCCATTATATTTATGTGAATAAATGCATACTCTTGGTGCATTTGCTGGAAATGTACATTATTTAATCTCAGAGTTTCAAAAGATTTCTAAACAATGATACTGTAGCAGTTATTGACACGGACCGCCGGGGCAGACCGTGTGGAGTGAGTGGAGGACCCAAGAGCAAACAGAGGTGAGGACACAAAACCGGACTTAACAGAAAGCGAGCCTTTATTTAGGGCCGAAAACTTAAGGAACAAGGCAGCAAAGCAACTGAGGGAAAACCTGAACATAGACTGGGAAAACTATGGCTAAACAAAGTACAAACTAGGACTAGTTAAGGCTGGGAAACTATGACAAGGGGTAGGGGAGATAACACAGACGACGCGACGCAGACTACATGAAACACAGAGACTAAATACACATGAGGGATAATCAGGGGAAGTGGCCACACATGGGATCACAGCTGACACACATGAACCTAACGACAGGACAGGAGGGTGCAACTGAATACACTGACAATGAATACAGATTTACAAAGTAAAACAGGAAACATGGAAATTAGACATGACAAGAACTAAACATAACCACGCAGACAGGACTCATGACCCAGGGAAACTTAGTACAGGGGAGATGACATAACTGACAGCATGAACTTGACGGTACAAGACACACAGAAGGGCAAGGGAGACTTAATGCAAGGGGAATATATACAAATGGCTGGACTACCTTAGTGAACCTAAACAAACAATAAACATCAAAATAGGCTAAGCACAAAACACTGGGTCGCACGACCCAGGACCATGACACCACCCCCCCACCAAGGGCTGGCTCCAGACAGCCCTAAACCAAAAAAAAAAAACAGACCACCGAGCCCGGGGACCAGGACGGAGGGACCAGAACAAGAAAGAAAAACAGCCAACAGAAAACACTGGAGCACGTGACAATAGTCCAAACATAGTTCAGGGGGTCGGCCCGGAGGGCGGCAACACACCAGCCCACAGTTTATGAGTTCAGGCGGCCGACCCGGGGGTCGGCAACCCAACAGGCCACGCCATCTTCCATCAGGAGGCCGATCCGGAGCCCGCGGGCACAAGAGTTCAAGGGTCACACGGTCGGGGGCCGACCAGGCGGGCGCCACAGGTGACAGAGCCGGTCAGGAGGCCAGCCGTGCGGAAGGCAACGGCGGCGGCGAAGGGGCCGGACGGGCTCCTCGGGCCCTCCAGCGGAGACAGGCGGCCGGACGGGCTCCTCGGGCCCTCCAGCTGACGTGGCTTGAGGCCGGACGGGCTCCTCGGGCCCTCCAGCTGACATGGCTTGAGGCCGGACAGGCTCCTCGGGCCCTCCAGCTGGCATGACAGGAAGTGGTGCGGACGCTGCAGGGTGCCAGATAGGCACACCCGGGCATCCAGCAGCAGGCGCAGGACGAACAGTTAAGGAGGCCCCTGGCTGGACAGGGAGCTGAGCCGCTAACTGGACAGATGGCTGTAGTGGACATGGAGGGATTTGTGCCAGAGCCTGCACAAGTGGCTGAGCAAACCTCTGAGCGGGACACCGACCTGGCAGCTGAGCAGGTAGCCGGGCTGAAGCCTGTGGTGAAACAGACCGCTGGGACGTAACACCACGCTCTGAGAGGGCAGGTGAAGAACTGTCCTTAGTGCCCACAAACTCCAAACAGGTGTCAAGTAAGCGAACGCTTTTAACAGTCACCGTACCGGAGTTAGACCCAGAGGACACAATGACTCCTGAGCCAACGGTCTTGGGATCTTCAAACACAGAGTTCACTGTCTCAGGCTTAATGTGAGAAAACTCGGTCACATGGACGGCATTCACATGGCTGATAGTGGAAATATTGCCTAGGGGTACATTTCCAGTGTCAAGATCAGTAACACAATCTCCGCCTTGGGAACATGAGCTTCATGGAGTGTGGCTGAGGGAGTAACACCTGAAACAGAACCCTGTCCTTTTAAGCCATTAACGTGGCTTCTGCTGTCCTTGGCTGCCCCCGCTGTGGAGCTAAACACGGTTTCTTCCGACTCATAACATGACTGCGACAGAGAGTCACTCATAAAAAAGGCCAGGTCAGCTAACACGGGTTGCTCAACACTCACAGCATCCAGAAAACAGTCCAGGTTACCCATAGACCTTCTATCATGGTCCATGACTGTTTCAGGCCGAGCATGTTCAGACACACAATGCACATTCTTAGCTAACGTGTCCCTGTACTCACTGTTCATCGGTTCGCCAACTAGAGTGGGTTCATGGTCACAGTTCTCAGGCGTGTTTAACAGGGAGTCAAAGGGCTCGGTTATACAAGCAACACAGGAAACAGTCTCTGGCCTCTCTAAATCATGAACATGGTACCAAATCTCCTTATCTGCTCCCTCAGAACAGTTAGGCACAGCCCTGTCATCCTTGCTACATGACATTGACAGGGTTTCTGTTGGCGCTTGTACGGCCACATGAGGAGCTTCTACAACACAAGTCCTGGGAACCCCACTTAACGGTTCATGCTCTGTGTTGCTCACATGTCCTGCAACAAGAATGCCCCCCGACTCATCATCACTGATAGAGTGGTGATTAACACCGGTAACACCTGGGAACGCTAAACAGTTATGTTGCGACACTCTGCAACCCTTGGGGGGCATCCCTTGCTGTTTAATTACAGCCTCGCTGCTCGTAGCATTACTGTTAGCTGGTCCATTTGTAGTCTCTGTAACCTTGGCCGGTAAAACAGGCATTTGCCCGGACTCTGACTCTTTAACACGATCGTCTTTCTCATGGCTGAGCCCGCCAGGCAGCAGTTCAATAGTGGCCATAATCTCGCCCACGGAAAAGACACGTGGGGCAAAAGTACAGTCACTCACCTCCATTTCGGAAGGGGCACGAGATGAAACGAGACCCTCCCCAACCTCCAGCTGCCGCGCGGCGCCACGGTGACGTCGCCGTCGCCTCTTCCCTGAAGGCGACGCAGTGACGGAAGCTCCGGTTGCAGGGGAAGTGAAAGGGGGCAGGCCCTGGCAGCTCCGCGGGCCCCCAAGAGCCAGGCGCGTTCCCCGAAAGACTTGCTCATAGTCGGGGGTCAGCCACGGCTTCCACCGGAGCTTCTCCTCCAGCTCCGCGAGAACCACCTGCTCCCGTTCAGCAATGTCCTGGGCAGTGATTTGTGGGGACATCTCCTCAGAGCCGAAAATCACTGCTGACACGGACTCGGAGGCGGCTTCGGCCAGCGGTTCCGGCCCAGGCGACTGCTCTGATGACACCCCGGACTCTGGCTGCGCTGACGTGCGGCGGCGACGAGGGCGCCGCTTCCTCCTAGCAGCGGCTGTTGACACAACATTGATAGCTGTGACGGCTGGCTCCTCATCCTCCGACCACATCCGCGCCAGAAAGGAGGCTGGAGAAGCGAAGTCCGAACGAAACGGCGAGGGTGAGCGGCTCGTGTACGAAGGAATGGATGGTAGCGACCCCGGGCAGCGCCCGAGTCTCAGTGAGCCAACCTGAATCACCCCGGAGCCGCAAGATGGTGGAGGCGGTGATGGGGAAGTTAAGTGACAGTGGTGAACGGTGGTGACGCAGCGCTGGGCGCCTGCTCCCGAGGACTGGGTTGGAGGATGGTGCGGAGGTAATCAGAAATCAGGGGGGGGTAGCGCCTCCTATAGCCAGGGGAACACGATTACGCTCACCCGCAATAGGGCTTTGGAGTTGACGTCACGCCGCAATGCATTGTGGGAGCGCAGCTCCATTTTCGGGGTCAAAACAAACACACTGTGTTGGACCGACGACGACAAGAAACATGCTTAAAAGCAGCTCAAAAGAAAATGGACGGTATAGAGACCGATTGCGTCCAGAGGCGAAGCAGCGGTACTTGAAAAAAATAGAGTGCATCGCAAATCTGGACCCATATGAAATACGGCAGTGGAGTAAAGACCCAGACGACTTACCGCCACTGTCCTACCCCGATATCTTCACGTATCTTGTTTGTGGAGTAAGCGCTTACACAGCGAACCAGTTTCGTAATTACAAGTCACTGGAGGCGCACATCCAATTTACAAATGGCTGGGTGCAAGATTTGGCTATTTTCAAGCCGCCAAACTCTGAGTACGTCGTCAAAGTAAGTCAGCTGCAGTGCATCGAGTGAAATAGCCATTTTCCACCCCCCACCATAATTAATGTTATACATTTATCATTGAACTGCTAAAATATCGTTATCATATTATATGCCCGTAATTGTAAAGTACATGCAAATTAACACTTTGATAATCGGGCAAATTATTAACGCCAATTTGTGTCCTTCCTGTCTCATTTCATTTATTGTCTTTACATCAACCAATCAAGTCACTCCATTCGATGTTTGATTGCAATTTCTATAACTTCCGAGACCACCAACGATGATATTATTCAGCTATAAAGTGTGATGTGAACATATTTAGAACTTACCGGAATGAAAATGTCTTGAGCACACCAACTGATATCTGGAGACGTAACAGAACTTGATATCAGCTCATCTCACGGCTGCTATCCAGGCTAGACGCCTTCGTTTGGTAATATCCGATACATGAGCTCCTTCATGTTGCTTCCAGGTTGGGAAAGCATAAAAAGACAATCCAAACTTATTCCCGTGCCGGTCGTAAAATTGAACATTGCAGCCGACAACACAGCAAGTACGAACCATGGCTATGCTTTTGCTCCTTACTTAGACCCCCAAAATGGCGGATCGGGCCAAAATCCTTTCCATGCCCACCCCCGTGACATCACGCACCAAAGCCCTATACTTCAGTCTTTCATGGGTTCAGTGCTGTTAACTGTTTTTAAACAAACTTTATTTTCTGCATTTGTTAACAAGTATTAACAAACTGTATTAACATTTATGGATTAACACATCTGTATGTGTGTAAAGCATGCCCCCCCACAGCACATTAGTAAGACGGAACAAACAAAAACCCTTTTCCCGTAAAGGCAAATCAAACAAGGCAATCATGGGGTAATACTGCTGGGTCCAGAGGGTCAGACATAATGACTCATTCTCAGCAATGTTACAGTTTAAAAACCAGACTAGAAATCCCTCCACACTCAGCAGTGTGACTGTCACTGCTGTTATTTCAGTGGGCTGAAGTTTGATCTGTGTTGTTTACCAAAGTGCAACAAAAGCTGTTTAACATGTTTCATTTTGAATTCTTACAGAAACATTGTGATTTTTGTCTTTTAAGCGTGTATAGCAGTCTGTGACATCACTGATGAATCCATCCGTTGTGTTTGAGCCTGTTATCACTACACAAACGTTTGTTTAGTCTTTCCTGAGAAATAACGTCACAAACATGGCAGTCAGACACCCCACGCTGGCTACAGGGAGTTACACCTACTGTAGCTCCCTGTGATTTTAGAAAATGTCAGTAGTTACAGACTACAGTGTGATATCCCAGCACTGGTGTTAAGACAAACATGGACACATACAGAACAGAAATAATATTTTGTAACAGCCGAATTAAACTCTGAGCTGATTTAGAAACATCACCTCGGAGAACTGTATGTTACTGTAATGTTTTACACTGAATGACAAACTTTACTGTTGTCTATAGTTTAGTGTTCAGTGCTGAAAGCAGGATTGGGATTTTGTAAATGTGTAAGTGATTGACTTTGTGGAGATCAGAGTACATGAGTGCGTTTCAAACACGTGGCTGTTATGTGGGTGGGGACGATCAGCCGATATTTAGCCGAAGCTGACAGTGAGAACGATCACAACCAGTCATGGGCCGTCTCTGGATCCTGAGCTGCACTCTGTGTGTCCTCCTGAGCTGGATGCATGTGGATCAAGCGGTGGCTGAACCGTGAGTTTGTCTTCAGCGTGTTTTTGTCTGTGTGAGTTGTTCACTGCAGTAACTGCTGTATGTGTGATGCTGTATGCAGCCAGTACCTGGTGGCCATTCCTGCAGTTATTGAAGCTGGAGCTGAGGCCAAATTCTGTGCAACTCTCCGACAGCCCAGTGGGACTCTGGTCATGACTGTCACTTTGATGTCCCGAGAGAAGAACACAACCTTATTCACGCATACGTCAAATGAGGCCTTTCAAACCTGTGTTCAGTTTGAGGTTGGCAACCAGCACTTTCACACACAAAATGCGTTTGTTAGTTGTTATCGTAAGCATTATAGGCTTTAATAACTATCTAAATATCCCACTGTCTCAGGCTCCTTTGGTACGAAAGGAGGTGCAACATTTTCAGGTGGAGGTACGAGGAGACACATTTTACTCCAAACAAGTCAGAAAAGTGATGATCCGAGCGTCTGATCCCGTCACATTCATCCAAACAGACAAACCCATCTACCTCCCTGGACAAAAAGGTAACAATGTGCCGTTATGTTATATAAGACATGTAGTTCATTCAAATTCCATCATCATGAGCCAGCTGCTCCACCATCTCCAATTTGTGTAACAAGTTTTATTGTCCAAAATTTGGACACACATGCAATGATTGATGTGAAATGTTTGCTTCAAATAGCAAAATTTTTTGAAGATATTTAATATAATATTTAATACGGTCGATCGACCAGGATTTTCGGTCGCACTTTGAAATCCGACTCCATCTTTGAATATAACTATTTTAAAAATTCACAGTAATGCAAAATAAAACATGCAGAATACTCAGAGTGCACAGCTCCCCCCAAAGGACAAAGGCCATATTATATTTTCTATTTTGAGACCTGCTGCTGTGATGGAGAATTAGACAGTAATTGAGCTTAACTTTGAAATAAACTAAGAGGCATTACTCAGACATGATTTTTTTTTGTACCATCTGTCCCCGATTACAGAGTCAAATTCATTTTATGTGAAAGTTTAATGGTTTTATCTTTAATAGTTTTATTGTTCAAAATTAAATTATGTTCAAACATGGAATTCAAAGCACCAAAAATCATGAGGGAAGTATATGGAGGGCCATGGGTGCCAAAATGTATGAAACACATAATTAGAAAACATATTAAATGTCTCGTTAAATAAAATATAAATTAGTGATATCATTTAAATTTAAATAAATTCTATATATATAAAATACACATTAATCAAATATCAGTAATTTCATTTAAAAAATGTAAAAAAGTATTGAATGATCTGAAAAGGTTTCTGTTCATCTGGATGTTTTCAGTGGGGAAACCCTGAACCAGTGACTTTGTTTTGTTCCAGCCAGGGTGCGATACCAGAGCTCTGCTTTGCATTTCTTCCATGTAGCGAACGGCAGATTGTTCCTTCAGTGGGCTGGTTTCAGTCATTATGCAAATGTCCTGTTTATAAGATTGAAACCTGCAGTCAGCTGAGACTGAAGACGTCACCTGGATCAGTGACGCAACGTTTCTCCACTGAAAACGTCCAGATGAACAGAATCAACTTTTTGAGATTTACTTACCTGGACAATTGAGCGTACACCAACACATATTTAGGTTTTTATTTCTGATTTCCAGTTTCCAACACATATTTAATGATCTTTTTATATATTCAATTCATTTTTTCTCATTTTGATTATTTACAAGGATATTTAATTATTTCACTGTCCAATTATTGGTTTTCAATTTAATTAATTATTTTGTGTTTCCTCTTCTTCGGTGTTCATTAATCAGTTTTATCTGTCACCCATCAAACTCAGGGACACAGACAATTTAATGCTTTGCCCGGATGTCTGTTTATTTATTGTGCCCTGCTTAATGCACACAGCCATTCGGACCTGATGGAGCTACACCATAAGCAATATTTTAAAATACTTGCCGTGTCACCAAATATGATTTTATTATTTTTATGTAGTGCAACCTTCAAGCATTTGGTCATAACCACCAATTCATATCAGTCCCTTATCTGAGATCTGTATTGACTTTCTGTGTAGGGTAAAAATCAGATGTTGTGTTTGTTGATAAGCTGCAGTGACAGATCACGATGCACTGCAGCACAGCAACCATGAAATATTTCATTAAAAATTGAAACTCAAAATACATAATTTATTAATAATAAAATTGTTTAGATATTTAATTAATTATTTCAATTTTAATTAGTTAATGGACCTCTGTTTTAAAGTACAAAGAGAGAAACAGAGGTAACCTCTCAATTCTTCTCAAAGTGAATTTCAGAGTCGTTGCGATGGATAATAAAATGCGACCTGCCAATCAGCTGGTGAGTTTTTGAACAGTATTATTAATAATGCTGTTTGCAATTTGGATGCAGTGATTCACACAACGGTTTCTTAACTCCACCTGTCTTTCTTCCTTTTTCTTTCAGTATGATGTCATTGAACTTCAGGTAAGAGGGCGCCTCTAGAAAAGGCTTTTCCTTCTCTTGCAAATGCATCAACACAACACTGAACACATGCAGTCAGACAGACTTGAAGGTTCCCTGCTCACTGCTTGCATACACACTGCTTCTGCAGTATTACTCCAAGTTACTGACAGTGCAAGGTTTAAAAACTGGACAAAGTGGGTTGCATGTATGTAATACACACCGTGCAGGGGTCTGTTCTGTCACTTGATGCCCCACATGTGAAAATAAAATGACAGTGATTAAATCAAATTAATAATTTTGATTTAATTACTCCACAAACACAGCCACAGCTTCCCTGTCATTACAGCTTAGGTTTCTTTATATCACTTAACTTTTAAACATCTATAAACAAGTGCTTCACATCTAGAAGAGGACAAAGCTGGCTACAGATGAAGACAGGACATCTTTATGTCCCCCTAAATTTATATTGTCCAGTTTTAGCTCTAATGTTGTTGAAAAGGAAAATAAAGAATCTAGTTGGTACTGTACTTACACCTGTGTAGTAGCTGTCACTGTCACTTGATTTAACAGGATCCTCACAGTAACAGGATTGGACAGTGGCTAAATGAAACATCCAATAGCAGAATACTGCAGCTTTCTTACTCCTTGGACGCTGAGGCCCCTGAGGGACCGTACCAGATCATTGTGTCAGTGGGTGAGAGGAAAATATCTCACAACTTCAAAGTGGAGAAATATGGTAAGTCAGTCTTATTTATTCTTAAATTCTTTGTTGTAATGGAGTGCAAATGCTGACATTCATATTTCCCCCAGTTTTACCCAAATTTGATGTGACAGTAAATATATCTGAAGAAGTGAGTATTGGGCAGGAAGACATTGAAGCTAAAGTGTGTGCAAAGTAAGGAAAAGTTCTTTCAGGACAAATTATGTGTTGTAAAATCTGGAGTTTGGAGAGCAAATGACTCATAATGTTTACTTCTTTTTCTTTATACAGGTACACGTATGGACAGCCTGTACCAGGACGTGTTACAGTCAATGTGTGCAGACCTATTAATAGGTATAGCGGTTTAGATATAAGAGAGCCCAATAAGGATGATTTGGCCCTATGGCAGATGGGTGGCTCCTGCCACACAGAGACAAAGCAGGTACAGTTATGGCTTCATTTCTCTTTTTTCCCTGATACTTTGGGTACATTTAGGCCCCTGCATTAGCATTACAGCAAACGGGTTGCCTGCTCTACCCAGCTGAACTGGCGCCGTGTGTCCTCTTTACTTTTTTCATCATCTCATACTTTCATCCACGAATTTGAATTGTTAGTGATATCTCCTGTTTCTTGGACGGACGTGTCAGCTCCAAAGGAGTGAAGTGGTTATTGTTGTGCCTAAAAGGCTGCATAGGTTGTGTTGGTGTTTCTAATATCTGCTAGATGATTAGCATTACTGGTAGGGCTAAAGCAAGTGGTGCGTCTCATTATGTCTGTCACACAAAAGAATACAACTTCTGTGAGAAATCTAAGAACTTCAAAAATACTCTGATCTGACTGGGACACCTAAACAAGCTCAATGAATATACACATACATGTCCCCTCTAATTTTCATGTGTCTGAGCGAACACACAAACTCCCTGAGTATCCCTTGGACCACTGTGAGCAACAGCAGACGTGTGCACTGTGGTCATTAAAATAATCAAATTACAGCTTTTACATTTATGTTACACGACTTTTAATTAACTGCTTCAGCCCACTTACAATGAAAATGTAAAACAAAAATGTAGTCATTGGCCTGTGCAGCATGTTAACACTGTTGGAAGTAAAAATAACTTGAACTCCAATTTTGAAAACACAACTTTCTTTTTAATTAATAAAGCTCTGACTGTATTCTGAGTCTGTGGTCTGGGAGAGAGTCTGTAACTCTGTCTGCAGAATACAGTAAATAATGACCAATGTTGGGCACTTAATTATAAAGTTACTTCTTCAAAAAATGGCCTGTATTTGTAGAGCGCTTTACTAGTCCCTAAGGACCCCAAAGCGCTTTACATATCCAGTCATCCACACATTCACACACACATTCACACACTGGTGATGGCAAGCTACAATGTAGCCACAGCCACCCTGTGGCGCACTGACAGAGGCGAGGCTGCCGGACACTGGCGCCACCGGGCCCTCTGACCACCACCAGTAGGCAACGGATGAAGGGTCTTGCCCAAGGACACAACGACCGAGACTGTCCAAGCCGGGGCTCGAACCGACAACCTTCCGATTACAAGGCGAACTCCCACGATCACCCCAAAAAAGTTACTGAGTTTTGATAAACAAAGTGTTTTGCAGCTGTTTACCTAAAAATACAGCCAAGGTGTTTTTTTTAAATAAAATTTCAAACTATTTACAGAACAATCAGCTGTTCTGCATCACATCTGATGCCACACAAATTATTTGTGCCGCTCCAAAAATCATTTCTGTCCACTATGAGATGAAGGAGAACAACAGCCTGATACCTGCAGGCCTGACAGCAGCAGATGTGTCACTGCTGTAACACCTGTAAACCATTGTTCTGACACACACAACAAAACTACTGACAACACTACACACTAACTACACAAGATTTGCGCTAAACGTCGCAAATCTCTCACATCTCAAAACACCGCCATCACTCCTAAAACTCCCCCCGTTTCTTAACAACTTGCCATATCATTTTTTGATTGGTCGACATGGTACATTTTTCAACCAATAGGAAAGGGTGGGGGGGTTTGTTTTTCACAGGCGGAGAGTGCTTTCGAGCCTTTCTTCTTATAAAACGTTTCTTCCCGCAGTAAATATAAACAACGACAGTATTCAGGAAAAACAAACATTGCAGATATTTTTATCATAACTCTGGTTTTACGTGGCCGATCAACACAATTTAAAAACTGGTATAAAGTCCACACTTTGTCCGTCAGTTGTTCCGTCTGTCCTGCTCACATCTCCAATGGTTGTACACGTTGTCATTAACGTGGCTTCACTCCACATCAGCCGCTTTGCTCGCTAAAACACCGGCGTCGGCACATAAGGATGCTGTCATCAACCACGTTGATTAGCTGCGTATATACCAATGTGAATCGCATCATTGGCTGGATTATGGGATAAGGTGGCATCGTTCTGATCCCATACAGGAGCAGCCAGTCACTGACTGACTAACACTGCAGAACAGAATTGTTGAAGTTTTAATTTTAATTTCAATTCAGGTTAGATGTTTTCTTTGTGCGCAACTCAGATTTTCTGTGCGCAGAGACCGTGCCAACAGTGCACAATTGCGCACGCGCACAGCTTAGAGGGAACATTGCTGACAATATAATATGATGATATCAAAAGATTCAGCTTCTGTTAAAAGTTTTAACAATTTTGACTGATTTACTAAGTTACTGGTACATACAGCTATATATACAGTATTTTAGTAGTTGTCAAGCCACATTATGGCATCATGATGCGGTACAGTTAAAAAAATATTGAGCCACTCCTCATTTGTTTATGTGTTGCATGTACATGGAAAATAGCTACAGTGGTTTAATGAAACATGCGAACACAAATGGAAATGCAGACTGCACTCGCTCCGGCAAGCTTTCATGATTTGTTGTTGTTGGCGTTTGTTTTAGATTCAAAGAACAAAATGGGAATAAAGGATGTGTTTTAGCTACAGGCTGCTTAACAATGTGCCCAGTGTTGGGAAGGTTACTTTTAAAATGTATTCAACTACAGATTACATGCCCAAAATGTATTTTGTAACGTATTCCGTTACGTTACTCAATGAGAGTAACGTATTCTGAATACTTTGGATTACTTAATATATTATCCTGCTTTTTACAACAACGTGAATGTACTATTGATGTGTGATTACTGAAGGTTACTCTCCATATCAACACCAACTAGATTTTTAGATCTTAATATAAATGAGTAACAGTAGGTGGACATTAGGTAAAGCTGCACTTTTTGCAGCGATCTCGTGTAGAAAACTATTTCGCGCGTATATAAAACAGGTCAGCGGCTCCGAACCGTAGTAAAGGGACCTCTGGCTAATACATTGGTTCCGTATCGGGCTTGTAGCCGAAAACTAGCTTTGCTTTGTTGTGTGGGTCAACTTTGCTTGCGAGAGACAGAGAGAGGCGTTGAAAGGCTGCTGCAACGGAGCTTATTGTTTCAGAGGAAAACACGAACACGGTGTACAGTCGAGTCTAATATATATGAAACAGGAAACACCGCCGTGTAATCCATTTATTTCAACAAAGTAACTGTATTCTGAACTAGGACGCTCCAAACCCACACAGAAAACCATCACTGTGTGGCACCACGACGGTGACTCTGCACTGCAGCACTGCTTTAAATGCACAGACTGGTCTTCAGGGATGCTGCTGTGTATAAGGGGAAGCTGGATTTAGAGGAGTATACATTGGCTGTCCTCAGCTACATTAGTAAGTGTGTGGAGGATGTTCCCACCACCAAGTCTGTGATGTGGTATCCAAACCAGAAGCCCTGGCTGAATGCAGAAATCCATTCCCTGCTGAAAGTCAGGGATGCCGTCTTCAGGTCTGGTGATGCACAGAAACTCAAGAGGGCTAGGAGAGAACTGACTGCAGGCCTTTGAGAGGAAAACTATATTTGAGTCTGTGGGTCTTTGTGCTGATGCACCTGTAGAACTTCCCTGAGGGAAACAGGCTGAACATGTTGAAACCAGGGTGGGAGCTGTCCTTGGTGATGTTTGCTGCTCTGCTGAAGCAGTGGGAGGAATAAATGTCCATCAGGGATGGGAGAGGGCTGTGCTGCCTTGACTACACTCTAAAGTCTCGCTCTGTCCAGGAGATGTCAGCAGAGACGAGGACACCAAGGAACCAAAAGGTGTGGTCGGACTGGTGGAGGTTGGGGAGGGGTATATCTCTATATGCATGTTTGATGTTTGAGTAAACATGATCTAGAGCAGGGGTCGGCAACCTGTGGCTCCGGGGCCGCGTGCGGCTCTTTAGTCCTTATAGTGCAGCTCCGTGTGGTTTGGGAAAATAAATGAGAAGTATTTAGCTGAAGTGTATTTTATTTACAGTGGGGCAAAAAAGTATTTAGTCAGCCACCCATTGTGCAAGTTCCCCCACTTAAAATGATGACAGAGGTCAGTAATTTGCACCAGAGGTACACTTCAACTGTGAGAGACAGAATGTGAAAAAAAAATCCATGAATCCACATGGTAGGATTAGTAAAGAATTTATTGGTAAATCAGGGTGGAAAATAAGTATTTGGTCACCTCAAACAAGGAAAATCTCTGGCTCTCACAGACCTGTAACGTCTTCTGTAAGAAGCTTTTCTGTCCCCCACTCGTTACCTGTATGAATGGCACCTGTTTGAACTCATCATCTGTATAAAAGACACCTGTCCACAGCCTCAAACAGTCAGACTCCAAACTCCGCCATGGCCAAGACCAAAGAGCTTTCGAAGGACACCAGGAAAAGTATTGTAGACCTGCACCAGACTGGGAAGAGTGAATCTACAATAGGCAAGCAGCTTGGTGTGAAAAAATCAACTGTGGGAGCAATCATCAGAAAATGGAAGACATACAAGACCACTGATAATCTCCCTCGATCTGGGGCTCTCTGTTATTGCCAACAAAGGTTATGTTACAAAGTATTGAGTTGTATTTTTGTTATTGACCAAATACTTATTTTCCACCCTGATTTACGAATAAATTCTTTACAAATCCTACCATGTGGATTCATGGATTTCTTTTTCACATTCTGTCTCTCACAGTTGAAGTGTACCTCTGGTGCAAATTACTGACCTCTGTCATCATTTTAAGTGGGGGAACTTGCACAATCGGTGGCTGACTAAATACTTTTTTGCCCCACTGTATGTTAGTTCTTTTTTAACTTGTAGTTCTAAATTGGAAGATTATTGTGATATTGAAATATAAATATAAAATTATATTCTATTATTTTATAAATATATGTTTTTATGTATAAAGTTACGTTGAAACCAAGCACACCATTGTTGTTCTTGTGACATTACCAATAAGTTTGATGTGTCACATGGCCCTCTCCCTAATGAAAAAACAAAAGTTGTATCCAAGATGGCCGACTTCTAAATGGCCACCGTGGTCACCACCCATCTTGAGGAGTTTGCCCCTCACATATATTAATGTGCCACAAACAGGACTTTAATATCACCAACCATTCCCATGTTATTACGGTGTATCCATATAAATGGCCCACCCTGTAGAACGTTCTCCTCTGGTCCCGTTGTTGCACCAGCTTTCATGCATGTAGAATTCATCAAATTCTAAATGAGCTCACCTTTTTCATGACTCTATAAAATCTCATAGTTTGAACATTTAATATATTTTATAGATTCGATTGTGAATGAGATTTGATTCTAATTTTGGTTTATTCTTGTATCAGTGATTTTCTTTCTTTATTGCTCTTTCCAGGCAGACAAGACTGGCTGTGCAACTTTTTCCTTCAACATGTCAATTTTTACTAAAATGGACCAAAAGGTGCTTCATGATTTTCTGGATATCAGGGCCAAAGTGGAAGAAGAGGGAACAGGCAAGTTGTGTTATTCCTTTAAAATGACACATCAATGTATGTTTAACCAAAAAGGCATTCACAGGATTGTAACATGAAAGTTTTTACATTCAGGTGTTTCACTCCCTCAAGAGAAGAGAGTCACGATTTCTTACGTCCTTGGAAAAGTGTCTTTCATTAACGTGCCCAAGGTTTGGGAACGGGGATCTAATGTGGAAGGAAAAGTAAGCCTAACATGTTGTTTTCAGCTCAGTTTGTCGTACAAAGCACATTTAAATTGTTTGTATTTTCCATTGATAGAGCATTGTGTTCTTCAACAGGTCAGAGCAGTGTACCACAATAATACACCAGTTTGTGACGCACCGGTCTACCTGTTCACGGGACAAATGTGGCAAACACGCTCACTACAAAATCTGACAACTGACAGCAACGGTGTGGCCTCATTTTCTTTCAGCACTGATAACTTTGACCAGGATATCCAACTCCATGTGAGCTGACACACGGAAACAATGTGTAATTTGATGCAGCCATGACAGCAGCATGAAGCCACAATTGGTTTCTGATAGGCTGCAAATGTCCAAATACCTCCCACAGTAGGAAGCTGCAATCCTGAAACAGTTTATGACTCATCTTCCTCCACCTTTGCCTTGCTTATAAAGCCTCGTTGACCAATGTTATTTGTAGATCAAGTTTTTAAATTTTTGTTTCCTATCCCCAACTAGGCAAGCCTGACACCAACAGTGGGCAACCAACAATACAAAACTGCATACTATGACAGGGGATTTCACACATTATCCATGTCCCAGCCGTCTTCTCCTGATATTAAAACAATCAGCTCTCTAGAGGTACAGAAGAAGGATAAATCACTTCCCTGTGATGCAGAAGAAGACGTATCAGTCAACTACACTATAGTGGGAGAGTCTCCGGGGTCTGTGGATGTCATTTATCTGGTGAGTTATCTCTGGGTTTACTACAAAGTTTACCATGGCCAGACCTTTTGTGTGTTTGCTAAAAAAGTACTGTTGTAATGCCCATCATGACTGAAGAAGAAACTTTCAGTCCATCATGAGAATCCAGCAGCTTCGATCTATTTCAGCCTAAATACTGATCCAGCCCAAACTATATGCTTTAGAAAAAAGGAAAAAGCCTAAACTTAAAACTAGGGAGGGCGTCTGTCTCGTGAATCACAGACTTCATGTCTGGTTCCTCTGTTTTGTCCCTCATCATTTTCTGTCAGCTTAGTAATTAGCCTCAGTGTTTAGTCCTTTGTTCATGATATCCTTAGTTTTCTCTCTCTGCTAAGTATTTATATTCTTAGGCCTTCGTAGATTTAGTCATCTGGGTTCTGCTCTAGTTAATCATGCTTTCCCTGTGTTTCCCCTGCACTTTTCAAGTCTCGTCTTTTAGTGACTCCACGTTTAGTTAGTGTTCCACAGGTGTTTTCTCTCTGTTCTGTGTATTGTATATTTGGATATAGATATTTAAATTTGTGATTGACATGACATTGACCAATCGGCTGAAAGGAAGAAAAATTGGTTCAAAATTCGTTCTTGGACCTTGAAACTTGAGTGCAGAGTTTCACACGTATTTTTTGGTTATAAATACGTGTGAAATTTACACATATACAAATCTTTTTTACAGACATACAAATTCTTTTTACACTTACAAAACTGATTTACAAGTACAAAATAATGACCAAAATTTGAGCCCATACATGTGCGCCTTAATTGAACATCCGTCCAAAGCACAATACTCAGCTCCTCCAGTAGGCGGCAATAATACAACATGGAAGAACAGATTTATAGTACATTCTTCTGTCGTTGGTAGAATTCCTTTTTTTTTTTTTTTCAATTTATTTTTTGCCTGTCCCGTTTGGCTCTTTTGCATCAGAATTATTGTCTAAAGGCGAAGAAAGATGCCCAACGGATTTACTTTACCAAATTGACCATCCCGGCCTTGCCATAATGGTCCATTTGAGTCACCTTTTATTGTTTATTTTATTTATTTTTTATTTTCACTTGCTAGATACGGGACAGACTTGAATGAGGAAAAGAAAAGGGAGAAAGGAAGAGGGAAAGAAAAACAGCAGAGAAGAGGGACGGGGATAAAGGGCAAAAAACAAAAACCAACTAAGAAAGCAGACAAAAAAAAGAAAATGCATATATCAATCACCTGGATCACCTGCTGAGAAAGAAAAAAGAAAACAAGCAGAAGAGAACAAGAGTAATAGAATAAACAACATCACAATGATATATGGGAATATGACAGTAAATACTAAATATTAAACATTATTGTGCAGCACATAAGATCAACAGAACACAGTGTGCTTTGAGGTAGGAGCCAAAAAGGGTGTAGTTTGTGGGTGTGAGCACCCGTGTGTACACCTGTGAGCATGGACGCGCTTGTTTTTTTAAAAGGTTCCTTCATGTAATGATCTGCTAGAGGGTGTGGGGGGGCCACAGCCCCGTCCTCCAGGGCATGAAGCAGGTATGGAGGAGATCAAAACTCCAGACATCCACAGGCCCTCAGAACACAAGAGACCAAGGAAGACCAACAGAGGGGCAGCCGCGCCACTGTCCCAGAAAGAGCTGAGGAGAGTCCCAGATGAGGGGTCACTCAGCAGCCGCGGAGCAGAAGCCAGGGGGGTTGCAGTGACGCGCCCGTGAGCTCCGCCGGCAGCCAGCTGTGCCAGAGTGACCGAGCCCCAGGCCGAGAAACCGAGGGCACCCCACCCCCGAAGTGGCCCGAGCGAGCCCCAGGCTCCAGGCCCCGATAAGCGGCCGCCAAGGAGTGAGCCGGTGTGTACCTGGGCGCCCATCCCCGGACACAAAGAACCACCAACGCCCCCCGCTCCAGCAGGTCGCAGAGAACGGGGGTGTGAGAAGACTCCAAACCTCCCTCCACCCGCTCATTGTAGTGTTGATGCATGTGTGTTCTAAGGTGCCTTTAAAACCCAGGAGGGCATGGAGCTACCTGCCAGAGAGCAGCAGGTAAGCGCATAGTCCCTCCTGCTAGCCCTCAATGTCTACGTGTATTTAAAATTGAGAGGTGGGCAACGACGCCAGGGGTGAGGTGTACACCCTGATGGTAATTTGGATTCCATGTAGCGTGCCCACCCCCAAGATCCTATATGTATGTGTAATGAGAGTGTGAGTAATGTGAATGTCTAAGTTGTGGGATAAAATTGAGGCAGAGGCAGCCAGAAGGGGACAGAGGGGGGGTAGCCCCCCCTGCACCCTGGTGACATACCCCTACTCCAAGGCCCTGCACGTGTGGGTGGTTGTGGTGGAGCGGGAAGAGGGAGGCAGCTGGAGATGGGGAGGGAAGGAAGGGAGGGGCAAGTGACCCCTCCCTGGGGCCAGCTCCCCCGCTGACCCCAGTAGGCACCCCCATACTCCGCAACCCGCCAGGGAAAGGGGGCCTAGGCCCATCCGGACTGGGGCTCAGAACAGCAGCACCGCCCGGGACAGCCCACCCGACCCCACCACAGAGAAAACTGCACCCACCCCGTCATCCACTCATCTTCCAGACTACACAAGACAATAGACGCCCAGGCTGAGATCTTCCTCCACCCCTCCTGTATCTCCCCCTCCTGCAGAGTGAGTTCCTGAAGAGAGGAGAGCTCCTGCAAGGTCTATCAACCTCCCCCACCAGTTGAAGACCCCCCAGGTGGCTCGATGCACTGGCGGCACCCTGCTCCAGGGCCGGGCCCCCATACACCCACCCGCCCACAACCCCAGCAACATACCAACCAGGACCCAAGCCCCCAAGGCCCAGCCAGGGCCCCAGCCCAGAGACGGAGCGCCCCCAGAACCTCACGCCTGTCCCGAACCCACCCAGGGGCAGCCAGGCTACCAGGTCAGTAACCCACGTCCGTCAGCACAGACCCTCCCCTAGCCCCGCTGCACGCAGCCATGAGGAAACAGTCACCTGAGAGCCAACAGAGCCCCTAACCGGACATGACCGCTACCCCGGGTTGAGCCCCTCAAGGAAGATGCTCCCGGGGAACCCCCCGACGCCCTAAGCCTGTCCCTACCCCCACACCAATCACAACCACAACCAATAAAAACAGCGAAGGTGGGACCAAACTATGACCCCCCTACTAGGTGATGGAGCTGATCAAAGGAGCCCAGAGCAATTGATCTGATGTGGTGGCAGAGGCTGTATCAAGACTAATGTAATCTAATAGATAATTTCTATATTGGTTAGAATTAAGATAATTTTTATTTTTCCAGTTCATGAGGACAGTTTTCTT
Organism: Rhamphochromis longiceps; assembly: GCF_057381845.1. NCBI lineage: Eukaryota > Metazoa > Chordata > Actinopteri > Cichliformes > Cichlidae > Rhamphochromis > Rhamphochromis longiceps. The sequence goes on along the minus strand of NC_140559.1, from coordinate 11,411,615 downwards.
GGCTATGCATAGGGCAGTGAAAACCATATGGGCGATATTCTTTTCTGAAGTGACATTATCTAAGCTGCCCAACAAACACACTAAGGGGGAAGTTGGAATGTTACATTTCAGACACTTCGATAAGTCTTCACATATCTCGCGCCAAAACTTCTGAACTGGTGGACAGAACCAAAGATCGTGGATATAATTGTCCGGTGAATTGGTTTGGCAGTGTGAGCAGTTGTTGGTAGACGTAAAGCCCATCTTGAACATCCGATGACCTGTATAGTGCACTCTATGTAATATTTTGTATTGAATTAATTGAAGACTGGGATTTCTAATTAAATGAAAGTTTTTTAAGCAAATCTGAGACCAGAAGTTTAGGTCTAAGTTAACTGATAAATCCGCTTCCCATTTTGCAATAGGAAGTTATATTGATTCATCTGTTTTAGAAAGCATTCTGTATATTTTGGATAGTAATTTGGGGGTTTTAAGAGTAAGAAATTGAACCACATTTGGTGGTGTTTGTAGTTCAACTTGACCCGGTTTAAATTTCTTTTTTACTATGGATTTAATTTGTTGATATTCTAAAAATCTTTTCTTGTTGATCCCATATTGTGTAACTAGTCTGTCAAATGAAATAAATTCTGTTCCTGCTAATATATGTTCTAAATATTTGATTCCTTTACCACTCCAATCTGGAAAGTTTATCATATTATTGTTTTGCAATATGTCAGGGTTGTTCCAGATAGGGGTACGTTTGCATGGGATTAATGAAGACTCCGTCAATTTTAGAAACTCCCACCATGCTGTCAGAGAAGAGCTGATGCTGACGCTTTTGAAGCATTCATGTCGTTGGATGTTTGAGCTGATAAATGGTAGGTCTGAGATCTCTAGATTATTGCAAAGTGCTTGTTCTACATCTAGCCAAGGTTCATCTAAGAGGGTGTGTTTTAGCCATCCTGAGATAAACTGAAGCCTGTTGGCTAAGAAGTAGTGCTGAAAGTTAGGTAGTTCTAATCCTCCTTTATCCTTGGTCTTTTGTAGTGTTTTTAAGCTTATACGTGGGGGTTTATTTTTCCAAAGGAATTTGGACATACATGAATCTAGAGATCTGAACCAATCTTGTGGCGATTTAGTTGGGATCATTGAGAATAAATAATTTATTTTTGGTAAGACTATCATTTTTATAGCGGCAACCCTTCCCATGAGTGATATGGGTAGACATTTCCACCTAGCCAGATCACCTTCTACCTTCTTTAAAAGTGGGATATGGTTTAATTTAGTTAGATCTGCAAGCTTGGGAGAAACATTAATACCTAAATATTTTATATTTCCCGATTGCAGTGGTGTAGAAGAGGAATTATGGAGGGAGCAATTAATCGGTAGGACTGTAGATTTAGACCAGTTAATTGAGTAATCTGATATTCTTGCAAAAGAGTTTATCAATTCAATCACCCCAGAGATATTGGTTTGTGAATTTTGGAGAAAGAGTAACACATCATCCGCAAAAAGGCTGATTTTATGTTCCACGTTCTTGCATTTTATGCCCTTAATTACTGAATTCTGTCTGATTGCTGCTGCTAGTGGTTCAATAAAAATTGCAAACAGTGAAGGGGAGAGTGGGCATCCCTACCTGGTGCCCCTCAAGAGACAGAAGCTGGAGGATGTCTGGTCATTTGTTCTGACACAAGCTGTTGGGGAATTATATAATATTTTTAACCAGTTAATGAAAGAGGATCCAAAAAGTAAAGTTGCAAATAGAAATTTCCAGTTAACTCTGTCAAATGCTTTTTCTGCATCTAAAGAAAATATTGTAGTTTCGATGTTTTTACTGTATGAGTAGTCTATCAAATTAAGTAATCTACGTGTATTTGTTGATGAGTGCCTACCTTTTATGAAACCAGTTTGGTCAGGAGGAATTAAGAAGGGGGTTATTTTCTTTAGTCTCTTTGAGAGAGCTTTGCAGATTATTTTTAAGGTCTAATTCTTTGTAGAATTCTGCAGGAAAGCCATCTGGACCTGGAGCCTTATTATTGGGCATACTTATCACGGCTTCCTGGAGTTCACCTGGTGTCAGTGGTGAATCCAGTGCCATTGCTTGAGTGTCTAATAATTTTGGAAGAGTTATGTTGTCCAAAAACTGATCAATTTCTTTTTTAGATGGGTTTATTTGTGGTGAATACAACGTTTTATAGAAATCCCTGAAAATGTTGTTTATTTGTATCGGTTCATATATTGTGTTCCCAGATAAATCTTTAGCAGCACATATAGTTGTTTTTTCTTTATTTATTTTTAGCTGGTTTGCTAGAAATTGACTGGATTTATTACCATGTTCATAATTTTGTAAGCGTAGTCTTTGTACTAAGAATTTTGTTTTTTTACCAAATATCTCATTTACACTCAACAAAAATATAAACGCAACACCTTTGTTACTGCTCCCATTCCCCATGGGATGGACGTAGAGACCTAAAACTCATTCCAGATACACAATATAACCATCCCTCCAAAACAGTGGTCACAAATCAGTCCAAATGTGTGGTAGTGGGCACATCTGCCATATTGAGATAATCCATCCCACCTCACAGGTGTGCCACATCAGGATGCTGATCTGACATCATGAGTAGTGCACAGGTGTACCTCAGGCTGCCCACAACAAAAGGCCACCCTGGAATGTGCAGTTTTTTGCGCTATTGGGGGTCTGGGGACCCAGAACTGGTCAGTATCTGGTGTGACCACCATTTGCCTCATGCAGTGCAACACATCGTCGCATGGAGTCTATCAGATTGTCAATTGTGGCCTGTGGAATGTTGGTCCACTCCACTTCAATGGCTGTGCGAGGTTGTTGGATATTCGTGGGAACTGGTACACGCTGTCATATACGCCGGTCAAGCACATCCCGAACATGCTCAATGGGTTACATGTCCGGTGAGTATGCTGGCCATGCAAGAACTGGGACATTCTCAGCTGCCATCTGCCCTGAACAATGTGAACCATGATTCATCCGTGAAGCGCACACCTCTCCAACGTGCCAGACGCCATCGAATGTGAGCATTTGCCCACACAAGTCTGTTACGGCGACGAGCTGGAGTCAGGTCAAGACCCCGATGAGGACGACGGGCATGCAGTTGAGCGTCCCTGAGACGGTTTCTGACAGTTTGTGCAGAAATTGTTTGGTTGTGCAAACCAATTGTTCCAGCAGCTGTCTGGGTGGCTGGTCTCAGACGATCTTGGAGGTGAACCTGCTGGATGTGGAGGTCCTGGGCTGGTGTGGTTACACGAGGTCTGCGGTTGTGAGGCCGGTTGGATGTGCTGCCATATTCTCTGAAACGCCTGTGGAGACGGCTTATGGTTGAGAAATGAACATTCAATGCACGGGCGACAGATCTGGTTGACATTCCTGCTGTCAGCATGCCAATTGCACGCTCCCTCATTGCTTGTGGCATCTGTGGCATTTTGCTGTGAGACAAAACTGCACATTCCAGGGTGGCCTTTTGTTGTGGGCAGTCTGAGGTACACCTGTGCACTACTCATGATGTCAGATCAGCATCCTGATGTGGCACACCTGTGAGGTGGGATGGATTATCTCAATATGGCAGATGTGCCCACTACCACACATTTGGACTGATTTGTGACCACTGTTTGGGAGGGATGGTTATATTGTGTATCTGGAATGAATTTTAGGTCTCTACGTCCATCCCATGGGGAATGGGAGCAGTAACAAAGGTGTTGCGCTTATATTTTTGTTGAGTGTAATTCTAGTTTTGTTTTGCGTATTTTCTTCAATGTTTCCTGGTCTTGGTGGGACTCGTAGGCTTCTTCTATGGATTTGATGTTTTTTCTAATTCCTGAGTATTTTTGTTTTCTTTTTTCTTTTTATGTGATGAGAAAGAAATTATTTTACCTCTCATCACAGCTTTCCCTGCTTCCCATAGAACAGAAGCTGATGTTTCGGGAGTGTCATTATAGTCCAAATATGAAGTCCACTCTTTTTTAAAATATTTAATAAAGTCTTCATCTTTAAGTAGTGATATATTAAATCTCCAGTTTTTTCTTGGCGTAGTATTATTCTTGTGCATTAGTGTTAAAGATACAGGACCATGATCGCTGACAGCTATAGGGTGAATCTCAGTGTCTGAAATGTCGTTCAGCAGTGAGCTGCTGACCAAAAAATAATCCAGACGAGAGTAGGAGTGATGGACATGTGAGAAAAAAGAATATGCCTTACTGGTGGGGTGAAGGGAGCGCCATGCATCGCAAAGACCAAAGTCGCTCATATACTGTTTGATTATATTTGTGGACTGCCAATTACGCTCAGTTCCCGCTGTATTGAGCCTATCCATGTCTTCATTTAGTCCAAGGTTGAGGTCGCCTCCAAGAACAAGTGTGCCATCTAAGTGTTCAGAGAGTGCACTGAAAAAACCGTGAAAGAATGAGGGATCATCAACATCTGGACCATATACACTTGCAATACATAGCTTTTTATCACGTATAGATAGTTTAATGATTAAGAATCTACCCTCTGGATCTATAACTGTATCGAGTACTGTGAAATTAATATTTTTATGTATTAAAATTGCTGCTCCCCTTTGTCTAGAATTATAACAAGCTGAGAACACATTAGGAAACTCAGGTGTTTTAAGTCCATTCGAACCTCTAAGAGGTCTGTGGGTCTCTTGTAATAGGACAACATCCGCCTGTAGTTTTTTGAGTTGGTTAAATATTTTTAATCTCTTTTCTCTGGAGCCAGCTCCATTTATATTCCATGTAATGAACCTCAGTGTACCCATAGATGTCTGTGTATAACTAGGGGTGTATGCTGTGTGCGTCGCTTAGACAGGTGGAGAGAATATGTCACTTGTTCATAAATAAAGGCAAGGCAAGGCAAGGCAAATTTATTTGTATAGCATAATTCAACAACAAGGTGATTCAAAGTGCTTTACAGAGACATTAGAAACAAAAACAAATAAAAAGCATGATTTAAAATTGATTAAAACAAGCAAACAAACAAACTAACTAAACACACACGAAGGAGAGAGAGAAAAAATGTGTGGCGAGATGCTCCCTGAGTCTGACTATGTGTTTGCATATTTACTAATATGAGTAGGCTTGGCTTAAGTGTGTGTATCCTAAACGACTGTGTGCGCTGTCTGACTGAAGTGAATGTGCTGCCGTTGAGCGCATGGTGGGTATGTGTGGAAATAAAGGATGTTGTTTGTGGATGAGTGTGGAATAGGGGTGGGTTTTTATAATCGCTTCATCGATTAAAATCGATTCTGGCTTGGATAACGTAAAATCGATTCATTAAAATCCTGAATCGATTTTTTAATATAAATTTATTTTGCCCGAAATGCCAGAATCTCTGGTGACATCTCACAAAATTTCAACAACCACCAAGCTAAGACAGTAAATGAGAGCAGGTACAGGGATTCTGCACATAGACTTAGACACACAGCGCGACCCGCGGATCAGAATCAGTGAGATGTCGCCTTTCTCACGGTCGGGGCTGAAAGCCGACAGCTCGCTGATTCTGATCTGTGGGCGGGTCGGCGCTTTGTGTTCACGCCCTTTATGCGCTGATTCTAAAGCTTTTAGTTTGATGTCTCTCCAACAATATTGACCGAACCAGCAGCAAAAGAAGATCCAAACGCTTCACATAAACATCGTCATGATTCACTCTGACTTTTACTGTTTTGCTTCGTCCAAGATGCACAGCTCTTTCTCTCTCTCTCTCTCTCCCTCCCTCTCTGTCTGTCTCTCTCTCTCGCTCTCTCTCTCTCTCTGTACTTCAAGAACAGTTTCCCATCTAAAAATCTGTTTTCTTCATTATTCGCTTACTTGTTACGCACAAGACTACCGTTGTTTACAGGCTGTCGGCCGACTTTTTTTTTTTTTTTCGTTTTATATACTTCCGAAAAGAAAACCTCATTTCTGCCGTTCAATACTGAACAAATTTAAACTTTTTAAAATTATTCAAAATGCTTAGCCGTGTCTCTAATAAAACCGCTGTAACATCAGAGGTAATGTTCATGTGTTGATTAATGGTTTTCTTTCGTTTTTGATGTACTGCAGAATATTTTTATAAAATCCCAGAACAGGAAAATCTCCTTCATGTTTTTCTATGTTTTATCCTCAGCTGCTTTGACACAAAGGCCTCTGCTGTGATGCTCACACCTGTGATAAAGTCTTGCGTGTGTCAGCTTCCTTTTTATTGATACAAAAATATGTAAATGTACTGATCTGAATTATAATATTTCTGTCAAAATTTCCCAGATTCAAATTGAATAGAATCGAATTAAATCGAATCGTGGATCGAATCGATTCGGGACCTTGTGAATCGGAATTGAATCGATTCTAGAAATCAGTGACGATACCCAGCCCTAGTGTGGAAGCAGGTAATCGAAGCAGTGAAAGAAATAAAGAAAGAAACCAAGGACAAGGGTGAGCAGCATAAAAACAAGAGGGGGGAAAAGAGAGAAGAAAAAAAAAACAAACCCCGAAAACATTCCAATCAAACCGTTGACGGAGAGTGACGGTGTTAATTCTGCTATCATATCACACTTAAGATGCAATTTGATACTGGTAAGTTAAACAGATGTTAATGTTAAGTTAATGCAAGTTAGTGTGAGTGGATAGGGAAATGGTGTAGCGGATTCTTATCTGGTGTGAGGTTAATACAGCCACGGAGTGATGTTGGGGTCGCGGTGGAGCTGTCCATCCACGTACAGCCGGTCCACAGCGATGACAGCGCGGGAGCCCTTCTGGATGAAGCCGCGTCGGATTGGGAAGAGGACCCTGCGTCGTTCCAGGATCTCTTTGGGGAACTGGTCGTTCACACTGAAGTCCGTTCCTTTTAATTCCCTGCTTTTGTTTAAAGTGGCCGAATGTGGCCACAATAGGACGTGGTCTCCCGCGTTGGTAGAATTCCAAATGTTCAATTACCAGATAGTGGTCACACCCAAGTTAGTCAAGATAATAAACAAGATTGGCATGTTCAATAAATAACCATGCAGAAAGAAGCAATGATATGTACCATTTTATAATAACATTTTTCCAGGACTCAACATAAAATTGTTCAGATTTTTAGCATATAATCACAGGAAATTAAAAATTAAAAAAGTAGAAAAAAATAATAATGTTGGTGTAAGTTGTGGGCACCCACAGGATCTTTTAAAAACATATGAGACAAACTGCATGTTAAGAAAAGACCTTTTGGGTATTTTGAATTGTAATTTAACTGTATTATTAGGAGATGGGTGGAGTAAGCTAACTTAGCATTGTAATCAGAGTAAAGACAAAATACCAAAATACAAAAATACTTTTCAAAACCCTTCGAACAGCTATAAAAATTGGGTCTGTAACTTATCTTTAAACAGTTTAATTACTAAGAGCTGTTATTTCACTCCTTTGCTTTTAAGGTGCTCCAATGCTTTTAAGGTCTGAAGACAATTTTCTACAAGCAACTTTTAAAATTCATAAGATATCAGAATTTCAGCCACAAAACTGCACCAATTTACGCTCAAAAGTTTGGACACATACTTATTTTATGGTTTTTCCATATTTTCATGACTCTAAAACATAAAACATATTTATTTTCTTTGCTTCAGTGTGCATCTACAATGTAGAAAGCATTACAATAAAAAAAAACACTGAATGAGAAGGTGTGTCAAAACCTTTCACTGGTAGTGATGTCCACAGATATCAGTGCTAGTTCATTCTTGTTTTTAAATGATTTCTGTCTTCCAGGTGTTGTCCAGAGGAGCTGTCACCATGCAAGGACAAACACGGATTCAAGTGCAAGATAGATCAGGTAAAATTCCCATATTTCCACAAATGCCACAGCCAAGCATTGACGTTGGTCTGTTTTGTTGATCTGTGGATGCATGTTTGGACCTGTGTTTCAGTGAATGAGGGCCAGGTGTCCTTTAAAGTCAGAGTGTCTCCTGAGATGGCTCCAGAGTTCCAGGTTGTGGCTTATGCCGTCCTGCCAAGTGAGGATGTAATTGCCCACAGTGCTGACTTCTCTACTGACAAATGCTTCAGCAACAAGGTGAGTGTAATTCTAGAGGTGTGCTGTGTGTTTGGTGTCTGCAGTCATGCCATGTCGTTCAAATCAAAGTCATCTCCAGGATTTCTAGCATATACTGGTTGTTGTGGACTGGTTGTTGCACAGCTGTTTCTACTCTACCTGAGGACTCAAATTGCTTCTTTATATGACCTCATGACCCGCTCACTCCCATTTATACAAGCACCGTTTTCAATGATGATGCAAGTCCTACCTATCTAACACTGACACAGTGTTCATACAGTGTCCAATGTGGGCTACAGCCATCACATGGGACTCATGATTTGTCACTCACCACAGTGAAGCAGCTCATTTAGCCAGCTGTGAGTGGGGAGTTTTCACAGTCACTAAACTTCTACAGGTGTTTTGTGTGTGTCAGGTGTCAGTGGAGTTTTCACCGTCTTCAGCCGTCCCAGGTGAAGAGACCAACATGCAGGTGACGGCCCTGCCACGTTCTCTGTGTGGTGTGAGCGCCATCGACAAGAGCGTTCTCATCAAGGAGCCTGGGAAGACTCTGGATGCAGATAAGGTAACTGCTGATATTAACACCAGTGAGGTGGACACATCCCTTATTTCCAGAGCCCGTAGTGTCGTGAGTTACCAGCAGCTCATGCCTTCGCTCCAGTACTTGTGTCCTGATAAGTATTCTTTGGGCAGTCGTACATTGAACTGTTTTAAACAGTCAAATGCTGAGTTTGTCTTAAAGCAAACTGGTATAAAAAATACAAGGTTACAAATGCATGTGTCTGTGATGACAGTCTTTCTAGCGAGTAAGTAAGTACCATGCTTGTTGCTCATGTGGTTGCAGACAGCAATATTTTAATCTTATAAAATTAATTCCTTTTGAGCAAATTAATATTTCAGCATGGAGATAAATCCAGGATCATGACTTTTTTAGCAAATAATTCAACCATGCAAACAAGTGCATCACCTGCCAATCACTGTCTGCTTTACTTGAGAAGAATTTAACTTTGCACCAAAACTGCTCAAATACACGAGTATTTGTTGATGTTAAACGTACAGCAAAACCTGGAAAAAGTGAGACTTAGTGAGTTTAAGGAGCTACAGAGACAGCTTCAAATGGAGAACACTTACTGTAGCCATATAAGTCACTAAGAACGATGTGGTGTTTATAGTAAAATTGTAGAACTTCTGTAAGATTTGGTGAACAGATACTTCAACTACAACACCTCACATCTGCGAACACTTACTGCTGACTTGATCATTTTTATTTATTTATTTTTTTCAGAATTCTTCTTAGATAATGTAGCAATTGATTTGAGCCTAATCTGTACTTGTATTTGCACCAGTACTACAGGTAAGAGTTAAAAAACACATGTGGATCAAATGTGACCAGGCAGGCAATAAATGTTTGGAGGTTTTGCTGATCTGCACTTTTCTTTTCAGATATTTGACTTGCTCCCACTCAAGAAATCCTCAGGTATCCCGTATGAGGTTGATGATGCTACAGACTGCCTTAATGTGAGACCAAAAAGATATGTTTTGCCGCACCCCAGTCAAGAGCAAAATGACGCCTATGCAGTTTTCCAGGTAAAATACAAGTATACCTGTGAGTCCGTCAAACATAACGTAAATACAATAGTTTTTGTTGTTGCACCAGTTTTTGCTGATCTTTGTGTGCTGCTGAAATATCTAGAAAGTCGGACTGAAGATGGCGACAAACTTGGTTTTTCGATTGCCTTCATGCCTCAAGTTCAAAGGAAAAGTCTACCGTGATAGCTATCTTGTCTCCTCCGGTGAATCATTCACTTGTTTGTGTTGTGTCTGGCTATAAATTTTCTTTGTATTTACCAAAAAGAAAACACGTAATTATTTTTTCTCTTTTTATTTAGTTATACTTCCCCTGTCTAGACAATATTCTATTCAACTAAGTAGTCCTGGTCTGGGATCTGCTGGGCAGCTTCCTCCTGAAGCTGCACCAATAGAGACAGCTCGCTCTTTCTTCCCTGAGACGTGGATCTGGGATCTGGTGGAAGTTGGGTAAGTATCTGTTGTGAAGAGATCTGGTGCATATTCCATTTTAAAAAGTTTATACGATCACATTTAGAAACCCATGTGACCTTTCTGCTGTGTCTTTGCACACATGAAAAAGATGAAAATAGAATAATTGTGAGTTTTTTCTTGAGCATGTTTTGATGCTTCAGGCTGATGTTTTGTCATATTTAAAGTTTGGTGGGATATATTATTTCACTGTCATCAGCACCGTGGAGCTCTTTTACTTTGTCAATGCAACATATACAAGTCATTCACACTGCAGGATGTAACTACACTGTTATACAAGTAATTTACAGACATAAAAACATGTTTGATTATGTTACAGAATATGTTTGTGTGTATCTGCTGCTTCAGAGACGATGGAAAAAGGGGCGTGTCCCTGACTGTCCCAGACACCATCACCACCTGGGAGACGGAGGCTTTCTGTTTGTCCTCTCAGGGTTTTGGTTTGGCTCCTCGTAAAGAAATGAAAGTCTTCCAACCTTTCTTCCTTGAACTCACCATGCCCTACTCCATCATCCGGGGGGAGCACTTTGAACTGAGGGCGACTGTCTTTAACTACCTGACCAGCTGCATCATGGTAATGAATGATTAAAGTGTTTAGATACATGTCTGTTCATAGCCAAGGAAAGCCATACTGAAAACATGACTTTCTAAGCAAAATTTATATCATAGTTATTAAAATACAATAGAAAATATCTTTTCTTTGGCAATATAACCATGCAGGATGCAGGCCGTTCTTGAAGGGCCCCTGCTCACCAACACCTGCAAGCTCACCTGCAAGCACTGACACCAGGATTGCCCAATCACATGTCTTTACACTACCAGCCCTCCTCTAGCTTTCTTTGTGCGCTCATGCACCTTGTAGAACAGAGTTTAGTGTGGAGGCTGTAAGAAAACAGATGGAGGGAAACGATTAGGAAGGGAGTGATTAAAGTATCCAAGTAAAATGAAGGTCTACTTTGATCATGAGTTCATAACATCAAACTTGTGCATCTGTTTAGATGCTTAGAAATGTGTTCACATTTGAACTCAGCTTTAAACGTAGCCATGTCTGTGTTCCTCGTACAGGTTACTGTCACTCCTGGGCCGTCCTCAGATTACACCCTCACGCCTCTCTCTGGTGATCTGTACACATCCTGTTTGTGTGCCAACGAGCGCAAGACCCTCAGGTGGACCATGATCCCAACAGCCTTAGGTGAGAATCAGGCTTTGGTCCTCCACACTGCCAGGAAACCGCTGTGTGGCAGGCTGAGTACACATCCTGTTTGTGTGCCAGCGAGCACAGTTGAAAATCGAGGTAAAGCAAGACTATAAACCCCTGTGTTGGGAGTGGGGCAGAAAGAATTATTAGTTGTGTCTCAATTCCTAGGCTGCATCCTTCAGAGGACCCGGCCTTCGCGGTCTATGTGGGTCGGGTCTTTAGAAGGTCGGGTAGACCGGAAGTGCCAGGTTGTGAAATTGGACGGTCTAGCCTTCAGATTCGCATCACTGCCGTCTCGGTGGAGTTTAATAAACTCACCTGTCTTCTCCTTGCTATCTAAAATATAACAGGACACTGGAGTAAATTCTCGACCATCTCACGTTTCTGATTAATCAGTTTTCTGTCTGACGCTTATTCAGCTGTGTGAAAACTGTAACTTTAATCTCAGCCAAACCGATTTACTCGGGAACAAATAAAACACTGAAAAAAGCCAAACAATAACAGTTTTAAGTTATCTAAATGACTTATAGCCAAAGACAGCGGTGATCTCTTACCAGGCTCTAGTGAGGCTTGACCTCCCGGTCAGCTATCGAGCAGGTGGGTCCGAAAACGTCGAAGCACTTTTGCAAATATGTGATATCTTGATAAACCGAGCAGATATTTTAAGTTTACATAGCTACATTCTCTCCTGAAAATATGTTAAAAGTTTATTTTGTGACCCAAAAAGAGTAATAAGAATAATATTAAAAAAACGTAGTAGCGGCCGCCATTGTTGGAAACTGGAATGCGCTATGAATTCTGGGATAGTTTGGGCCACCCATCCTTCAAATCTTGGGAAATGAAGGATACATTTTTCGCCGCATTTGGAGCAGCCTTTGAATTTGGACAGCCTTCAGCGTGTAGCTGTGACGTAATCGGCCTTCAAATGTGGCCTCAGGAGGATGTGGCCCCTGAATTGGGACACAGCTATTGGGTCTACAAGGCCTAGATTTCCCACTTCTATCCTTCCACTCTGAGAGTAGAAGCTGCCTCCATCCTCATGGTTTACTCAATGCAGCTGTCTTAACTAATTATAAATCATTCTGTAACCTGCCTTTCAATTCTCATCAATTATTTCCATTATGTATGCTTCCCTTGGACAGTATATATAATGATATATAATACAAAAGACTGCTTGCAGTTTCATTGCCATCCAAATGATTTATATCTTAATCAGTTAGTGAAGTCAGACGCAACAAATTATGTATTATTGTAGGGTCTACCTTACAATTCAATTCAATTCAATTCAATTTTATTTCTATAGCGCCAAATCACAACAAAAGTCGCCTCAAGGCGCTTCATAGATACAGAGAAAAACCCAACAATCATATGACCCCCTATGAGCAGCACTTTGGCGACAGTGGGAAGGAAAAACTCCCTTTTAACAGGAAGAAACCTCCGGCAGAACCAGGCTCAGGGAGGGGCGGGGCCATCTGCTGTGATTGGTTGGGGTGAGAGATGGAAGACAGGATAAAGACATGCTGTGGAAGAGAGACAGAGGTTAATAACAGATATGATTCAAAGCAGAGAGGTCTGTTAATACATAGTGAGTGAGAAAGGTGACTGGAAAGGAAAAACTCAATGCATCATGGGAATCCCCGGCAGCCTACAATACAATATAAAGCACCTCGAGAAGAATGTTGTTGTGATTTAGCGCTGTATAAATAAAATTGAATTTAGCTACAGGCATGTGTTAAGGATGACCTGCAGTTTTCTAAATTCAGCCAAATTGACATTATTGTATGTGGCCCTAAAAGTGTCAGAAGCATCGTCTCTTACTAGATACTTTTTATGATTTACATTACTGCCTCCAGCAGGACCCTGAAATTATTTTGGACTATTTATTTTCTAGCTCATGTTTCTCACACCTGATGCAGTAAAATTTTCAGTTAGATGTTATCTTTGATTTAGAACCAACATTAAATCTAGAGATCTAGATTTAGATCTAGTGTGATCACAGTTAACCGCCTCCTTTTGTCCCAACACATTTCCTTCTAGTTTCTACAAAATCTGTAAAATAACCTCGGTAACCTTTATTTTAATGGAGAGATAAAGAAGGTGACCTGTGCTGCTGCTTTTAGGGGCTGTGAATGTGACTGTGTCTGCTGAGGCCGTAGCGTCCCATGTGTCATGTGATAATGAGGTTGTGAGCGTACCAGACAGAGGTCGCATCGACGTGGTCACCAAATCTCTCATAGTGAAGGTCAGTGTCATAAATACGAGACGAGAAAAACATTTTTACTCATAAAATTTAAATTGTTACTCATTTTAAAGATACTTTTCCTCAGGCTGAGGGAAGTGAGACGACAAAGACGTACAACTGGCTTCTTTGTCCAAAAGGTCAGTGTGATGTCCATCAGTTACAAAGTTTAAATAAAGAAATGACCTAAATGCTCAAAGTTAGCAGTGGAGTGCACTGTGTACATAAAATGTGCCAAATTTTCATCTTTTACTTTCACAAAATGTAACGATATGTGCTGAAGATCAGGCCACCTGGTGACTTTGGACAGTAACTCTGTTGTAGTCGTGACTTCCTGATTGGACGTTTGTTGTGTCTGTACACAGGAAGCCCGCTGACGGAGGAAGCAGAGATACATCTGCCTGAGAATGTGATAGAAGGATCTGCCCGCACTTCTGTATCAGTCCTGGGTAAACCTCATGATTTCATCTCAATTTTGATTCAGCCAAATAAAAATATGGCAGGTTAAAGCTTTGTTAAAAAGGCAAATTACTAAAACAACAGAAAATAAAAGAGACGTCATGTTCAAGTAAAAGTAAAAACCGTATTCAGCTTTTAAAAGATGATTTCATTTATAGATAGACCCACGTCTTCCTGGCCTTGTGTGAAAAAGAAATGGACCCCAAAAAGGCTGTTTGTGCCATTCTGTGCAGGAAGAACTGCAGTCTAGCTTTAGTCATAAGTGTGTTTGAAACGCTGAGTTTTGGCCCAGTCACACCAGAGGGTTTTCCAGCGCAATCGTTCTGGTCATGCAGAATCATGTCAGTAGGATTTAAGTCCAGATTTTGACTCGACCACTTTCTGGTGTCCTGGATCATTTTCCATCTTAACCGTCTGGGGTCGACGTATGCGCCGACACGTCAAAATCACATGACCAATTTAAGACGACACAGCTACAAGATAGTGATGGGATTTCTTTCTCTTGTTGGAGAAACGGCTCTTTCGGCTCGGCGCATTAAAAAGAGCCGGGACTTTCAGCTCCCAACCGGCTCTTCAGGTTGTTTTGTTGCTTTAATTAATTTATTATCAACAGCAAAATAAAATCATGCACAAAAGAAATTACTAATGTGAAAAAAAAAAACATGGATTTATTTATATGTTTATATATTGCGTGCTTTGTGGCCCCTAGAGACAATGAACAAAGTCCAAAACACATTTCTAGCGTTAACTGACCTTCAAAACAGAGCTACCTAGATCACTTAAATTACACAATTGAAATCATATATGTATTGTTCGTGTATTTATACACAAGCACTCATATATATTCAAATAATTTAAAAAAAAATGTTCTTTTACCTGTTACTACCACACACCAAATCCGGTTGTTGGTACTTGCTGGCTTGTGTAGGTAACAAAAGCTCAACACTGCGCCTAGCATCCTGGAGCCCTTCTGTTGTGTTTTTACGTGTTTCTGAGTTTTTAAGTGTTTTGGACTTTGTACTCTTTTTTGTCTCTAGGGGCTACAATAAATATACTTTTATTTATTCACTCCACATAAAATGTAATAAATAAATAAATACAGAATCACATTTCAACTTTTAACTATTTACATTTTCAGCTTTTTCCTTTTAAACAAATTTAAAGTGAAACAACACAAAACACTGCAAACCTACGCCACACAGCCCCAGAGCATCACACTGCTACCACCGCTGTTGGTATGATGTTCTTTCTATGAAATGATGCGTCACTTTTAAGCCAAATGCAACAAAACTCAAAACTTTTTCTCTTCAGTCCATATAATATTCTCCCAAATATCTTGTGGCGCATGGAGATGTTTTTTGGCAAATGTGAGATAAGCTTTTGTGTTCTTCTTGGTCAGCAGTGGTTTTGTCCATGAATGCTGTTTTTGCCCCGTCTCCTTTGTATTGTTGAATCGTAAACTCTGACCTTTACAGAGGAAGGCAAGGCCTTCAGTTCTGGGTGTTGTTGGGATTCGCTTGACTTTTTCGGTGAGTCGTCGATGTGCTTATGGAGTAATTTCTGCCACATCTTTTCTAGTTTTCTCAGTTTGTGGATAATGGGTTCCAACATGGTGCACTGGCGCTCCAAAGCTGTAGAAATTGTTTTTTAATCCTGTCCAAACTGATAGATCTCAAGACTTCTCGCCTATTTTTGAATTTCTTTTGGTCATGGCAACGACGTGTTTCTTCTGGACGTCTTTTAGCCTGCTTCCCTTTGTCAAACAGATTGTACTTGAGTGATTTCTTGGTCCAGCAGCTCTGGCCTTAATCAGGCCTGGGTCTGGTTGGTGAAATGAAACTCAGTCTTCCCAGAAATATTTGGTTAATCACAGTCAATCTACGATTTTCAGTTTGGATGTTTTTTCGCTCAGCAAATGAAATCATCATTTAAAATTGCATATTGAAGTATTCAGGTTATCTCTGCCCAATAATACAAAGTTGTTTTACACTAGTTTTGTTAGTTTTAGTGAATCAGTGTTTTTGATCAGGTGACATCCTCGGCCGGGCTCTGAAGAACCTGGATGGATTGCTGCAGATGCCGTATGGATGTGGGGAGCAGAACATGGCTCTCCTGGCCCCCAACATCTACATCCTCCACTACCTGAAAGGCACACAGCAGCTCACCGCAGCCATCATGGAAAAAACTACTAACTTCCTCACCAGTGGCAAGTTTTTATTGTTTCCTCTAAGAAGGAAATCATTTGAATCACTTCAACACACACGGTTCAAGAAACAAGCCGACAGGAGGCAGAACATTAGCCACAGCTTTTGGTCAAATGTGTCATTTTCCTCATCTGTCAGCAAGAGTCATTGAATTTCCCAAATCTCGATGTACACATGCAGATCCATAAACAAATGGAGTCCAATCATCACCATAGCAACAATGTCTCGATCATGGTGTCCCTGTTGTTACAGGATACCAAAGACAGCTCAACTACAAAAGTGCTGACGGTGCTTACACCACATTTGGAACAGGACCAGGAAACACTTGGTGAGAACATCACTGATCAAACATGTCACAAACCAGAGAGGTTACACTGGTTTTTAAATATCCCACCAAACAGAAGACGTTTCTTGAAGTTTGACTACCCATTAATAACATAAACATGTCTACCTCTAATACTTAAAATAATTCTCCATTTAATCCTTTGACTAAGCCAACATTAACAATACCTTTTGGTTAATACTGTGTAATTTAGTAGGTAGGAAGGAGTATTAGAGCCACATAAAAATGTTATTGATCATTATTAGAATAAAGTCAAATTTTAAAGCTTAAAGTTATTTTACTTTAAGAAAAAGTCTAAATACTATTTCAATAATAAAGTCTTAATCGTGTTTTGTGAAAAAAGTCAAATTCAAATCTAAGAAAACAGTTGAAATGATTACAGTTGTTGCTTCAAACGATTGCTATACCCTGTATAAAATGCCTTGAGTAGATGTAGTGAAATAAATCAGTGGTCTTGTGATACAGCATAGATCCTCTTTATTCCACGAGCGTGGAACCATCGGTATCCTTGCATCTGTACATTAGCAGCCATTTCCTTTTATACAAATCTAACCACATGCAGCTTTCTGCACCACTTTCTGCTTTTCAGTGTACTTATACTTACTGCCATGCTGTTTTTATTGCTACAAGTGACATCAGTTCCTTCCTTGTTACTAAAACTGAGTCTGAAGTACGATTTCACTAATTCAGAGGGTAAAGCAACCGTGGCAGTTTGTCCTGAAATAACTGTGATATCCACATTTCTGCTTTTGTCTCAAAATACATTTTCAAATTTAACCTTGAAATTTCAAGTTTATTTTCAAAATGATCAGTATTTCTTTCTCTTAATGTGACCTCACAGCCAAACATTTCCATCATTGTAAGACGTGTAAGTGTTGTTTTCTTTCTGTCAGGCTGACTGCATTTGTGGTAAGAAGTTTTGCCAAAGCTCAGTCTTTCGTCTTTATTGATCCCAGAAAGATCGAAGAGTCTAAGACCTGGCTGCAACATAAACAACAAGAAAATGGCTGTTTTGAAAAGTCTGGGAAACTCTTCCACAACGGAATGAAGGTAACCTGCAGTTCTTCGCTGTTAGACTGTGGAAACAGCCTCCAGTCTGGATTTAACAAATTTTATTAATAATGTCATGCATACATGCAAAACACTGTACTACATACTGTAATAGCTCACATCAGTATATTCTATTATTTTATTCAAGAAATAATTTCCATACATCTTGTTCCATTCACAGCAGCACTGCTTTCTATGTAGCATTCACACACATTTATAGAAAATACAAAGTATGCACTAGAGACCAACTTGGGATTAGTATATTGCCCACAAATATTTGGCATGCAGGCTGGAGCAGCGGGGAATCAAACCACCAACCTTCTGATTACTAGATGACTACACAAACTGTTTATAAGGTTGGAAACCCGAGGTGAAGAAACATCCATCTCACTGGAAATACAATGTCCAGATGAACAAAATCAACTTCCTGTTCATCTCTTTAGCTGGATGTTTGAACATGCATGAAGACATTGATGATACTAAAACCACATGCAGCTGAAAATCATTTTCATGACTTCATATCCCTGAATGTTGGTGCACTGATGATAAAGTGTCTATGATGTCTTCTGTTGACAGGGTGGTGTATCTGATGAAGTGACTCTCAGTGCCTACGTTACTGCTGCCTTCTTGGAAATGAATACATCCCAACATGTGAGTAGACTCAAAGAATATCAAGGTATTCAACAAAAAAAGGAGTAGAGTTTGAGCTGCTGAGCCATGGAGTTAGGTTTAACCAGCAGTCTAGCACCCTGCTGTTATGTGCTGGATTGTCTCTGGGGCATCTTTACACAGCCTGCACCTGGGGTCTTGCCTGGTGTGATAGACCCCAGCCTCTATGGATCTTGTACTCAGAGCTTGTTCCTGTGCTGCCATGATTAGTGCCTCTGTGCTGTCTTTCAGTCCAGCGTTGTCCAGCCACTGGTAGGATTTCTGGGTATCATCTACTTCCTCTATCTGCCGGTGGTAACATACTGTGCAGGGGCCTGTCCTTCCATGATGGTTCCTCGTCTCCCTCCTCTTTCTTGAGTTTCTGCTGCCTGAGGTATTCACTGAGCACGCTGTCAGTTGGAGCCATCTTCCTCGTACTCGTGAATATTCGTTGTTTCATCTTGGAATGTGGTGCTGACACTCACCAGTCCCTGGCCTCCTTCCTTCCATTTAGCATGCTGGACTTGGGGTGAAACCCTCCATGCATGGTTAGGAACTTTCTTGTCTTGATGTCAGTGGCTTCTATCTCCTCCTTTTGCCAGCTTATTACCCCAGCAGGGTACCTGATGACGGGCAGGGCGTAGGTTTTGATAGGCCGGATCCTGTTCTAACATTCAGCTGACTCCTCAGGATTTGCCTGACCCTCTGCAGGTACTTGGTGGTTGCAGCTTTCCCAGCAGCCTCTTTGGGGTTCCTATTTGCTTGTTGGAGTACTTGTAGCTGTCCTCTATGTCTGCAATGTTGCCTTCTAGTAGTTCGATTCCCTCAGTTCTGACTCTTTGTTACCATCCGACTACACTTCTCCAGTCCGAACGATATTCCAATGCCGTTGCTGTATATCCTGGTGGTGTGGATCAGTGAATCGATGTCTCGTTCACTCTTGACATACAGCTTGATGTCATCCACGTACAGGAGATGGCTGACAACTGCTCTATTCCGTAGTCAGTATCCGTAGGGACAGAGCATCTCTTTGGAAAATGGTGATTCTGCTATGGGCTTGAAGTTGGCCTCTAGTGTTGTATGCCACATCCCCATTGAGTTCTTGATGAAGGCTCTTAAAGTCCTGTTGATCTTGTACAGGTCTAGGCATTCCAGGATCCAGCTGTGGGGCATTAAGTCATAGACCCTCTTGTAATCAATCCAGGCAGTCTCGGCTGATTGTTACAAGTAGCTGGTGTTTTGCACCTCTGGTATTCTTGCCAACGAGTGGGGCACAGGAACATGTGTCTGTTCATCTTAGCCACTATGATGCCTGACAGGAGCTTCCATGTGGTACTGAGGCAGGTTATTGGTCAGTAGTTGGATGGGACCGATGGGACCGATCCCTTCAAGACTGTCTGGCCTAGTTGGATGGGACCGTTCCCTTCAGGATTGTCCGCCCTACAGTTAGCCATTCTATGTGTCTCTCGTCAACTAACAGCTGGTTAATTTATGCTGCCAGATGCTCATGGAGTGCAGTCAGGAAGGAACAGTGGGCTGGGGGGTCAGTTCCTTAATCGTAATTATGTAAATTCTCATGACCATTGATCAACAACCACTGACCAAAACCCACTGATCAAAGACCACTGATCAATGGCCATGAGTACCATTCACAGAGAGTTGGGGAATAGCTGCAATCACAGCATTGTAAGATAGCAAAAGATGTACCCTTAGGCCCCCTCCTCGATTCAGATATGGTCTTTCCTTTTTCACGTAAATGGCCTCCTTGACCCTACACTCAAACCAGCGTTCCTCCCTGTCCAGGATGTTACATCCTCATCATTGAAAGAGTGTCCACTGGTCTGTAGGTGTGAATAGACTGCAGAGTCCTGGCCTGACGAGGTGGCTCTTCTGTGTTGTGCTATCCTCTTAGCAAGAGGTTGTTCGATTTCCCCGATGTATAGATCCTGGCAATCCTCCTGGAACTTAACACCGTACACTATGTTACTCTGTTTGTGTTGGGGTGGAGCAGTTTTTGGCGCAGCGTGTTTTGGGGTTTAAAAGCCACAGAGACACAGTGTTTAGAAAAAAATGTGCCTCAGCTGCTCCGATACTCCTGACACATACGGGATCACTACAGGTTTTCACTTAGGCAGCAGTTGTCCTTCTCTCCTGGATCGGCTGGAGCTTAGGTTTACGGTACACATCAGCTTTTAAATGTCCTCCATCCCTGATGGAAATCTCACAGTCTAAGAAGACTAACCTGACACTTTTCATATCCTTCCTGGTGAATTTGATGTGTCGTTCCACCGAGTTAATGTGATCTGTGAATTGTGGAACGTCCTGAGAATTGATTTTCACCCAGGTCATCCACATACCTGAACTCTCACCAGCAAGGACTGGTATCACCACCCAACCTGTACAGTGTTTTTTCAATATGTTCTTTATATTGTAAATACTACTAGAAGATTGCTCCAGTCTTTGCTTGATCTGTACTTTCCTCTAATTGCTGTGTTTTCTATTATCACGCTGATGTTTTGAGTGACTGAATCAGGAACTCTGCCTCCTATTCTTCTCACACTGGGTTTAATGAAAGAAGGTTTCTGTTTGTCCATTAAAGTTCTTTGTTGTGATCTTTTAAAGGATCCTGTGATGATCCAGAGCCTGGCTTGTCTCAAGGAGTCTCTCAGTGACCTGAGCAACACCTACACTACAGCTCTGCTGGCCTATGTGTTCACTCTGGCAGGAGACGTGGAGACCCGAGCTCACCTTCTGCAGCACTTAGACACAGTTGCAGTGAGGGAAGGTGAGCCATCCTTTAGCAGGACATCATTCAGGCTTCATTAGCATCACTGTGACTGTTATTGTGTTTGTAGGAGGTTTCCTCTACTGGTCTCAGACAGCAGCAGAAACATCAGCCTCCCTGTCAGTGGAGATCAGTTCTTATGTGCTGTTGGCCAAACTCAGCGCCTCCCCGACTGCTGAGGATCTGGGATATGCCTCTGGTATTATCAGGTGGCTGACTGGGCAGCAGAACTATTACGGAGGCTTCTCCTCCACTCAGGTACGACACCACCCGAACAGTATAAAGCTCATCTTTGAGTACAGTCTTAGACAAAACCAGGGACAAAAGAAATAATACTGAAGCTTTCATTTTTCTATCAGATATGTAAAACAGATTTGTTTTAGCCAGGCAGAGAAGTTTTATTCTTTAGTTAGAATATGACATTTAAGTTTTGTCTAAAAATTCATTGTTTTTACAGAATAGCAATGTTACCTCAGAGTTCTGTACACCAACT
>NC_140559.1:11377630-11382630 GCF_057381845.1 Rhamphochromis longiceps | reverse complement strand
AAATCTCTCAGTGAATACAGAATAAAGATCTACCACAAAGCAAGAAAGCAGGAGATAAGGCTAGTCAAAAAGCTATTAGCAGAAGCAAAAGAGAACAATAAAGCGTCTATAATGAATTCTTGCTCAGGACATCTTTTGTTTTGTACAGAATAGCAACGGTTTTTAACTTTTTTGTTTTCACATTGTCACGGATCCGGTTCCAGGGACTCGGGGTCCGTGAAGAGTGTGGACCATTATTGTTATTGTTATTGTTATTATTATTGTTGTATTGGAGGTATGTTTGCTGCACTGTGCTCTTGTGTTCCATGCTGGTGTGTGTACGTGTGTGTGTGGCTGGAGGATGAAGGACAGCCACCTGCAGGCCTGATGGGTGTGGCCCTGCCAGCTGCTGGTCACGCCTAGGTTCCCACACACCTGCTTCTGATCAGGCTCGTCGGGGGAGCTACTTAACAGAGCGAGGGAGCTTCCTCCGGCGCAGGATCGTTGAGTTAGACTCCATGTCAGTGTTTATAGTGCTGTTCAGTGTATGCCTGCTGGAGTTGGTGCCATAACAGCTGCGTCTGTCGTTTTTCCTCAGGAAAGCGGAACACGGGACTGCAGGATGCACGGGGTGTGCGTAGGCACAGGAGCAGAGAGCACGGAATACCAGCACTTGGGACAAGACACAACACAGGAGTTGAGGGAGCACTCTGGAGACTTATTGCATGGTGTACATTTGCCCCCACTGTAAATAAATGCACTGTTCATTGCACTAAGTCCAGCGTTTGGGTCCAACATCCCCCACGGTCTGCCACCCAGACCGTGACACACATGGTTTATATGGGACTTCCAACAAAGCTTATCAATTATCTCTCTAGAAATGTTTTTTCGTACACGTTTTCAATTTCAATTCCATTAACCCTGATTTTAGATACATTTTTCATTTGTCTGGTGCCAAAAATAATACATATTGTTTCATTTATATTTAACAATAACATTTATATGAAACCATTTTTTAGTATATTCTCCACTGTTCTTTTCCACTCTAGTCAGAAGCTGTTCCAGGTTATTACCTGAGCAATACAGAGTGGTATCATCAGCAAACAGAACACATTTTAACAGTTTGGAAATATTACATATATCATTTATAGTTCATTATGGGCAAACTGTGGTTTGCACAGAGGTCCCTCAGTCACACCCCTCCAGCTCTCACTGTTGTTGCACACATGAGTGTTTAAGTCTCCCAGTAATAGCGTCACTAGATGGAGCACCCTAAAGCACCCAGAGGATATGTTGAGCAAAGCTGGAGAAGCTTCAGCTTAAGAGATCATTGTTGGCATTGCTGTGATTCTTTATGTGATTCACTGACTTGGTGAGTAAAGTGTTACTCTTATTCAAACTGGTTTTGTGCCTTCTCTCAGATTAGCACCAGGTTTATAAACTTGCTAGCTAGCTAGTGTTATACTGGTGTTGCCTCTCGGCTCATGGTACTTAAATTAACCCACAGCTTAAAAAACCTTATATAAAATCTCTCAGTGAAATTTTCTGTTGATTGTTTGAAATAGAAAAGTGAGCAGCTACTAGATAAGAGCCGAGACGAAACTTATTCTGAAGGTGCAGCCGTTAGGGGTGGGGCTTGTTTTAATCCACTTTTATAACATGGACTGTACATTCTTAACCTCTGCATTTATTTTAATTTTTTATGGTTGTTTTTGGACATCTGTGACATCTATTAATGTTAAATCTAGTCTTTCTTTAGCGACATAAGCAAACTGTTTTTACATTTAATGAACATTTCTGTTTTATCCATCCATCTTCTTCTGGTTATCCAGGGCTGGGTCATGGGGAAAGCAGCCTAGGCAGAGAAGCCCAGGCCTCCCTCTCCTCAGCCACCTCCTCTAGCTTGTCCGGAGGAACACCAAGGCATTCCCAAGCCAGCCAGCTGAGAGATGTAATCTCTCCAGCGTGTCCTGGGTCTGCACCTGGCTCTACTCTGAGCCCCTCCCGTATGGCCGAACGTCTCACCCTATGTAATGATGACATTTCAATTATGTGTTTTAAAAAGAGACCACCTATCTCTTTGAGGCTCTGAATCAGCACTCCACACATCACATCAAACTCTTACAAGTCTAGAAAAGGAGCTGTTGGACAGAAAGACATCAGCTGAGTGGGAAGGATTTTGGTTAGTTTACTTCCCACAATATATTAGTAGCTGTCACATTTATATTAATCAGGCTGAACTTTAATCATACTTTAGATCAAACTGCTTTACTTGCTGCTTCCTTTGTGCTTTGGTTTCCTGTCTTCTATTATTAGACCTGAGATGTGACTGCTCTGTGCTGTTGCTGATGGCTCCAGTTAATCCTACAAGACATGCTGTGTAAGTAAATACAACGACAGTTTGGTCTGCATTCATTCAAAGATCATATCCTAAAGACTTAGTTTAGAGGGTCCACACTGTCTGCACTGTATATAGTGAAGTCTGCAACTTTTTGAAGGGTGAAATTTGTTTTGTGCCCAAATTATTCTGCAGATCATCAGAATGAAAGTTATTGGCCATGTTTGCAGAGCCCTTTTAAAAATATGCTTTCATGACATTATTGTGTATCGGCTGGCTATCCAGACTGACAAGTGGGACAGTGAATGTCACCTCTCCAGTGAGGAGGGAGCCTGAGATTGAGAGTGTAAACTGAGGTCTGTTCTATAGGAAATTCAGAAAAAAATGTTTTAAGAAAGCAAATAAGTTGGTGTTCTGAAATATATGATTGTTTGCTTGCAGGACACCAGGAGAGAGGAGTCGTTCATCACAGAAGGTGTGGTCAGTGAAGATGGTCACCGGCAGGTCGAAGGTCATTGCATCTCCAGCCCACATCCACTGCCACTGTACTGAAGGGATGTTAAGACTTTCTTCTGCACTTACACTCTAAAAACTAAAACTGAGATTTACTTAAAAATTTTGAAGCAATTTCTTTAGAGGCGGAGAAGGCCTTTGACAGGGTCGAGTGGGATTATCTCTTCTCGACCCTGTCGAGGTTCGGATTTGGCCCTAAATTCATTTCTCTGGTTAAACTACTATACATCCAACCAAAAGTGTCGGTACAAACAAACAATGTCCACTCCGACTATTTCGATCTGAATCGTTCAACAAGACAAGGCTGTCCTCTTTCACCTCTGCTTTTTGCATTGGCTATTGAACCTTTAGCTCTTCTACTGCGCTCAACAGACGAATATACAGGGATCAGAAGGGGAAAAGCAGAACATAAAGTCTCGCTTTATGCAGATGATTTACTACTGTATATTTCTAACCCTGCAAAATCAGTCCCAGTCATCATGGAAATTTTGCAGAATTTTGGAGAAGTGTCAGGATACAAATTGAATTTATCTAAAAGTGTGCTATTCCCAGTCAACTCTAAAGCAATAGGTAACCCAAGTTGTTTCAGTACCTTGCCATTTCGGGTTTCTAAACAATTCCAATATCTTGGAATAAATGTCACTCAGGATTATTGTGGTTTATTTAAACACAATCTCTCTAAACTATATGATGAAACCAAAAATAACATAGACAAATGGATTAATCTACCAATTTCACTAGCAGGGAGGATAAACATTGTTAGAATGAATATTCTTCCCAAATTCTTATTTTTATTTCAGTGTATCCCTATTGTGATTAATAAAGCCTTTTTTAATAAATTAGACTCCTTAATATCCTATTTCATATGGAACAGAAAGAATCCAAGGATCAAGAAAGGCTACCTGCAGAGACCGACATGTCAGGGAGGGATGGGGTTACCATGCTTCCGTCTGTATTATTGGTCATGTAATGTTCGTTCCATGTCGTTTTGGTTGCGGACTAAGGGGGCCGACTGGACAACGATGGAGAATGAAAGCTGTTACCCCTCCTCATTAGAAGCTATGGTCTATTCAGCTCTCCCTATCCCTAAACATGACTTTAAAAATCCTGTAGTCTCTCATACAATTAAAATCTGGACACAGATAAGGAAACATTTCGGGTGGAAGGAAGCTTCCATACTAACTCCACTCATGAATAACGCATCATTCACACCATCACTTTCAAACATCTCATTTCTCCAATGGAACCACAAGGGGCTGCACTCAATAAAGGATTTATTCATCAACAAGGTTTTTCCCACATTCCGGCAACTGCAAGAAAAATTTGACTTGCACAGTAATGACTTTTTCAAATACTTACAGATCAGAAGCTTTGTAAGGAGGCTTTTTCCATCTTTTCCAGGTCGGCCCCCAGACTCTGCCTTAGATAACTTATTTCAGTTTGATCCACTCAAGAAAGGACTAATAACTTTGTCACAGCTGGATGGAACTGTCACACTTGACTATCTGAAAGAGGCCTGGCAGCGTGACCTTGGTACGAGAATTACAGACAATCAATGGACAAAAGCCAAGGAAAATGTACACTCTTCCTCTGTTTGCATTCGTCATGGACTCTTACAGTTTAAAGTGCTACATAGACTCCATTTATCAAAGTTGAAACTGTCAAAAATGTTCCCCAATGTAAACTCATCCTGCGAAAGATGCAAACAGCAACCTGCTTCACTGGCGCATATGTTTTGGACTTGTCCCTGTATAACAACATACTGGAATAATGTCTTTCATATCTTGTCTAAAATTCTAAAAAAAACACTTAAGCCAGACCCAATCTGTGCTTTATTTGGAGTGAAGCCGGTTGTTGTAGACCTATCAGCCACCCAAAATAATGTGATACGTTTTGTGATGCTGCTGGCACGCCGTTTGATTCTACTAAATTGGAAACAAAGGGTGCCTCCTACCACATCAGCGTTAATACAAGATGTATTGAGACACTTGCAGCTGGAAAGAATTAAACTCCTACTAAAGGGGAGGTTGGAGGAATTCCATTCAACCTGGCAACCTTTTATAGATTTCTTCAATACTATACAGATATAAATGGTCACTGAGCCTCATTGGTAGTTCGATAAATAGCATCCTCTGTCCAACGTTGTTTGTTGTTGCCTCTTTTTTTGTTG
>NC_140559.1:10607630-10665130 GCF_057381845.1 Rhamphochromis longiceps | reverse complement strand
CATCTTTAAACTGAGATTCGTTTCTGCTAAAATACATTAATATAAAGTCAATTCATGATTTAATGAATCGATATTTCTTTATTTAAGCAACTCATCTCTATCTGCCTGCATTTTCAAACATACGTATGCAAAGGACTAGGAATATCTGGACCACGGCCAATCAGAGAGGTGCCTCCCCTGACTATCTCTGATTGGTTTAGACCACGATGTGGGCATAATGTGAGCCTATTGTTGACCACACGGGCTGGTTGCTCCGGTGCAACCAAGGATTATTTTTAGTTGCACCACTGAGACATTTGGTCACAATGTGACACTCTAGAGTCCTGCTAAGGGAAGCATGTATAATGTAAACAGAATTGGTCCTAGCACTGAACCCTGTGGAACTCCATAATTAACCTCAGTGTGTGAAGAGGACTCTCCATTTACATGCACAAACTGGAGTCTATTAGATAGATATGATACAAACCACTGCAGTGCAGTATCTGTAACACCTACAGAATAGAATATTAGAGCGATTAGAGCACGATTCAGTTCTGCACATTACATCTGACACATGCTTTAGTCATGGAGGGAGAGGTAGAAATGTGTTTAAGTCTGTGAGACTTTACTCTGACATTACAGTCAAGTACTCATATATATATATCACTAAAAGTGACATTAAACTGTAGGAATCCATGGCAGCAACAACTGGGACCCACCCAGATGACTGTGATGTCAACCCAGTCAAAGGTTGAGGAAACGATTTTATTTGTTCAGCCTGTGAATTACAAATAAACAAATTCAAAAATTAGAGGTTGGTTCTGTTTAGGTGGGCAGCGTACAGTCAGCCTCCACAGTCTAATAAAGAGTTGCAGTGTGACCACTAATGCTTTGGGCAGAGCAGACAGAAAAAAATAACAATCTAATTGGAAAAAAGAAAAAATTTAACGTGATTTTTGATGCCGAGCATGTTAAACAGTAGTAGCCTGTTCAAAATGTTTACATGTACTGAAGACTTTCTGTTTTTTACTGTGCAGGATCAGTTTGACCTCATCACCACATGAAGACATCACCTCAGACAGTTTTCTCATCAGTTCAGGACCTCCTGCTGTCTACCAGCTGAGACCAAAGAAACAGAAGTTTGGAACAAGAATGACTGTTGGAGAAAAACATCCAAATAAGACAAACAGAACCATCTTACTGGTGGGAGAAACAGGAGCAGGAAAATCTGATCAACGCTCTGCTCAACTACACCATGGGAGTGAAGTGGGAGGATAGAGTCTGGTTTACGATCGTAGAGGAGGAGAGAAGAAGTCAGACATCAGATGTGATCGTGTACGAGATCTTTGGTTTTGAAGAGGAAACCCTGCCCTACTCTCTGACCATCATCGATACTCCTGGATATGGAGACACCAGAGGGATCCAACATGATGACATCACCAGTGACAGATTATTGGACTTGTTTGGATCAGATGATGGAGTCCATGAAGTTCATGGGTGACCGACTGAAGTATGTCTTTGATTCAGTGATGTCTCTGTTTGGAAAAAACTTGGAGAAAAACATTGTAGCTCTGATCACACACTCAGATGGAAGAAGACCTGAAAATGCTTTAAAGCTCTTGAAGATGCAAAAATTAAATGTGCCGAAAATAAGAAGAATCAGTCTGTTTACTTCCTGTTTGATAACTGCCAGCATGAAGAGCGAAGAGAGAAAAATTCAGTTTTTAGAAATTTATGGGAAGTTACACAGACAAACATGGATCGATGACAGACTTCTTGGGAAAATCTAATCCTCAAAAACTGATGAGAACAGTTGAAGTGTTAAATGGATCAGACTGAAAGCCTGCATCCAAAACCTGAAAGAGAGAATCAAGCTGGCTGAAGTGAAACAGAGAGAAATCAGAAACATGAAAGAAGCCCTGAAACAGCTGACAGCCGAGAGTTCCCAGTTGCTGGATGAGTCCTACCAACATGTTGTCAGACTGGAGCAGATCGCTCTGAAAGCTGATTCAGCGTCCACTATGGTCCACTTGGACTTCCTGATTGAAAAGATGAAGCAGAAAGGAGACACAGAGATCATCAAACTCCATCAGCTATCAGAAGCATTGCTGATTGGGGAAACACACAGGTTACCTGGTGATAGTCACAGTTTAATGTGGGCAGCTGCTGTTCAATACAACATCATCACAATAATGTGCACAAAATAAGTAAATGTAGTTTGTTTCCTGAGCTTAGAGCTACTGGAACTTGTGCTTCCCTCAGAGTGACTGACCCGAGTCGAAGGTGATAAACAGGATTTAAAATGAGGAGCAATGGACACTGAGCAGCAGAGCAGCCTACAAGAAACACATGATTTCATCCAGGTTCCTTAAACTTGTATCTGATCTGACTCATCTAATGCCAAGTGCTTTATTTATCAGTGTGAGACGTGTATTTTGCCAAGGTCTTTAATCAAATATCAGATACACTGACAAACGGAGACGAACGTTCAATAAAAATGAGGAATCTGCAGAGCCAACATCTGGAACACAGAGAGTGAAAAACATGAATAAAAACCAGTTAACGTGGAACACTGGTTTGTCTGGTGCAGCAGCTTTTTACCAGTTGATAATTCACTGACAACCAAAACAAATGAATACTGGCACAAACTGACTCTGAGGCTGTTTCTCAATATGTGGACTTGTGTTCTCGTGGACTCGTGATACATCATCACTTACAGACCAAGTACTGCTCCAGTTCAACCATCAAGCCAAGTACGCTCAAAATTCCCGGATGTGGTCTCGCTCCTCCTTTTTTATTGAGCATGCATCGGTGGCTTGTGTGGACTTGGTACAGCTAAATATGCCAGAATGCATTTTGTCCACAACTCAGACGCGTCAATGGCGGAGGAGCGTGGCTAAAAACTTTTAAATATTACTCTTTCTGGATCACAAAATAAACTTTTAAGATATTTTCAGGCGAGAATGTAGCTGTGTAAACTTCACATATCTGCTTGATTTATCAAGACATCACATATTAGCAAAAGTGCTCCGACATTTTCAGAGATGTCGGTTACCCACCAGTGCGATAGGTAGCCGGGGTTCCAGGCTCACTAGAGCCAGTGGGAACACTGAAAACGATGTGCTGGGAGTTCAAACGCCTGCGGTCTTTGGCTACTCAGGTTAAACATGACATATAAGTCACTAAGATAACTTAAAATGTTACTGTTTGGTTTATTTCAGTGTTTGATTTCTTCCTGAGTAAATCGGTTTGTTCAGCTTCATAACTGGACCGTTTTATTTAATACTGACATCTTGCTTGGAGAGCTGAGAGCTGTTTTGAGTTTCACCCGTCATATCCCCTGATGTAAAAGATAAAGAAGAACTTTATTGTCATTGTAGTTATACAACAAAATTTGTTTGGTAGCTCACAGAGGCCAGCAGCAATAAAACAAGAAGCAGCATAGTAACATAATAACCATAGTAAATGTAGTAAAAGTATAAAATTGTTAGGTGACGGCTGTGTGCGGACAGAGATAGGACCCAAGGTGCAGACTCCAGAGACAAACTTAAACCAAAACAGCTTTAATGCTGAACGCAAACATAACATAACTGGAAAAAACTCAAAATAAACTTACACCGGTGGACTGGCAAAACACACAGCAAAATAAACGGTAGATCGTAGTGATGGCCCGCTTGAAGCTGACGCTCCGGAGCGTGTGTCGAAAAAAACAACACACTGGTTCAGAAGCACTGTGTCGAGGCTTGCTTCGTTTGGCAAAAGTCACGTGACCAGTGACGTCCGAAGCTTCATTACGCACGTAACTGCTTCGGTACCTGATTCAAACGGATATAAGGAAGTGAATCATCCACGGGATTCGTGGAGTGTGCTGATGGTGACAGAGAGCGAAGAGGTGATCATTCCACTGACAGATATGGAGCCAGCGAGGAAGAGAGGACGTTCTGGCGTGTGGGAATATTTTGAGTTGATTTTGCTCAATTCATTTTATCTGCCGAAGTGAAAAACTTGAAATGTCCAAAATCATGTTTTCATAATGTAAATATCATTACAGCATATGACTTTAGGAACACTTCCATGTGAATTAAAGCTAATGAAGACTACAACAATGTATTTGACACTATACGTACATGACATTGCTACAGTTTAGAAAATCATTTTGTTTATTGTTTTTAGGTGATAGTCTGCAGGACCCAGGAATACCTGCATATCTACCAGCTTGCAGTGTAGTTCCTGCACTCCACAGCCTCTTCTGTTCCATGCAAGTGGGTTTTCTCCAGGGCAGGAGAAACTATTTCTAAGAAAAGAAACAGACTCAGCCAGCGCACAGTAACACTAATCCTCTTTTTAACTGTAAATAACAAAAGGGCTACCTGACATAGATCATGTTTTTACTTTGCAAGTTCTTGATTAGGGGTGGGTTTTGACTATGCTTTTCTGATTACAATCCATGCTAAATTGAATAAAGTGATATTGATTCATTAAAATCCCGTGTCGATTTGTAAATTAACGTTATTATGCCTGAAACGCCAGCATCTCAGGTTAAACCTCACAACATGTCGTCAAACACCATGCAGCTAAAACAGTAACTGGGAGCAGGTTTACGGATTCTGCATACAAACGTGAACACAGAGCGCGGACCCGACGCGTCAGAGTCAGATTTTGGTGCATCGTCGGGTCCGCGCTGTGTTTGCCTCTTTTTCTTCGCTGGCTTCTGCAGCTGCAGGTTTCATAACTCTCTGTTTACATCTCTAATTAAGTCTCACATGTGTCAGCTTTCTTTTAATAGATACGAAATTATGGATATATACTGTTAAATGATCAGAATTGTAATATTTCTGACTGAGGCAAAACTTTCCAGATTCCAATCAAATTGAATCGGATCCTGTATCGAATCAAAATGATTCTACAAATCAGTGACGATGCAGCCGTACTCAGCTTCCTAAGCATTTTCCCTTTCCAGTTCACAATCAATCCCACCCCTAGGTCAAAAATATGTATAGGAATTGGCCTAATCTAATATTTTGTATGAACCTGTCCAGCTGTGATTTAATGACAAGTAGATGGAGGCAGGACTCCACAGCAGGGGCATACTCCATAATGTGCTGTGCATTCTCATATGTATATTATATATATTGCTCACTTATTGTATTTACCAACATAAAGGAGTTATGAGCAGAGAAAGGCCACACCATAGTGCATGTTTAAATAGGGAAACTTTATTGATCAAAATGTATTACGCAAATACGCATTACATTTTTTCAGCCCCCCAATCGAGAAAACAAAACCAATTACATGTTCAAAGCAACGGAACGGTGGCCCAATATCAGAGAGAACTCCACTCTTGAGTGAGCAGTGATAATTGAGCAGTCCGTTTTATTTTGCAGATTCAAGCTGCTCTTCTAAATATTCACCACCAGATGTCACCGGAGAGGACTGTGTTGAAAAGCTTAGAGTAATGAACCATTTTTCAATACGTGCTTCGGAAAGCTTCATTTGGCCATCACTAGTAGATCGCGACACAGACACTAAGAAACACAGGGCTTAAATACACAGAGGGAGCAATCAGGGAATGGGTAACAGGAGGGAAACACAGCTGGGGCAAATCAGAACTGACGAGACAAGGGGAAGCAAAACCAGACACATTAACATCAGACATGGACTTTCAAAGTAAAACAGGAAACATAACACAGACTCACAGGCAAGCACTAAAACAAAGGGAACAGAGACGTGGGACCAGGGCAGACACAGACACTGACTGGATGTGGGGATACAGCAGAAAGGGGAGACAGCAACATGGAACACAGACAGAAAACCAGAACACTAAAACTCTAACCAAACCCCACCCAGAGAACCTAAACTAAGAATAATCCTAAAACCCATACAGCAAAGCTAGAATATAATGAAATAACAAAATCAAAGAACCAAAAACACAAAACACTGGGTCAACGACCCAGAGACCCTAACAAAAATATAAAGTAAAAAGAAGGCACTTAGCACAGTAAATAAAGCAGTGACAGAGGATGCTTTCTGCTGTGCTCCTGTAATAGTTTACTAAGAGCCTGGTCGGCACATTTGCTTTTTTAAGTTTCCTTAGGAGTAAAAGTCTCTGCTGTGCTTTCTTCACTGAGTGGGATGTGTTAATAGTCCATGTGAGATCTTTTGTTATGTGTAGGCCCAGGAATTTAATGCCATTCATCCTCAACTTCCTCACCATGTATGTGGAGGGGTGGTCGTGTTGTTTTCTTGGCTCTTCTGTCTCTACAACCATCTCCTTTGTTTCGGCAGTGTTCAGAACCAGCTCGTTGTTTCCACACCCTCTGATTAGATGTTGGACGTCCTCTCTGCAGTGAGACTCGCTGTTGTCTGATATCCTCCCACTATTGTTGTCACGGTTCTGGGTCATGTTGACCCAGCTTTCTGTTTTTCATGCTTTGGTGTTTTTCTAGATTATGATTTATGATTTATCAGTGATACTGTTTTGATTATGATGATTATTTAGTAGACTTTGGTCAGTGTCAAGTCTGTCTCTCTCTGTCTAGTCTGTGTCTTAGTAAAGTGTGTTTTGTTTCCTGTTTTACTTTGAAGGTTCTTGTTCCTGTCTGATGTCAGTGTTCCGGCTTTGCTCTCCCTGTCTCGTTAGGTCTTATTTCTCCCAGCTGTGTCCCCCTTCTGTCTCTAATTCCTTGATGACTCCCTCAGTGTATTTAAGCCCAGTGTGTCTTTGTGTCAGCATCGCGTCGTTAACGGCTGTTCACCCTCTCTTGCTGTGTGTTCATGATTTCAAGTCCTCCTGCATCTCAGTTTAGAGTTTTGCTTGCTTTTGTGAGTTTTATTTTATCTTGATGTTTTGTTCCAGCAATAAAGCTGCATTTTCAGTTGATTCCTCGTTTCCTAAGAATCCTGCATTTTGGGTCCACCACTCCTGCCTGCCTGCCACTAGTGATGGTGAGATGAAGCCTCATGATGAACTGAAGCTTCCCATCCAACTGGTCGACTCATGGTTCGAAGCATTGCCCATTTTATTTCGAATCTGGCGCGAACCGGTGAACCAGTTCCCGAATCAGTCACATGGTACGGACTGCTTGCGAGGCCTCGAACGTCACTGCATACGTAATCAACGCAAGCCTCGATATGCGCTTCAGAAAAACGCCCCCGCGATTACCCGATGCACGATTCGAAGCTTCGACACACAGGACACATCACTACCTGCCACACAGCCGACCATGACAATTGTAGTGTCATCAGCAAACTTCACTGTGGTGTTAGAAGAGGAGTGGATGGGTTTGCAGTCGTGTGTGAATAGAGTGAAAAGAGCTGGACTGAGAACACAGCCCTGCGGTACTCCTGTGTTCATGGTGATAGCAGGTGATGTAAGGCTGCCCACCCTGACCTTCTGTGGCCTGTTTGTGAGGAAATCCAAGATCCATGAGCAGAGTGTGGTGGTTAGTCCCAGGTCATTCAGCTCGTTTACAAGTTTGTGTGGCACAATGGTGTTAAATGGCGAGCTGAAGTCTACAAATAGCATCCTAACATATGTATTGGGATGCTCCAGATGAGTCAGGCTGGTGTGAAGTGTGATTGAGACTGCATCCTCTGTTGATCTGTTCCTGCAGTAAACTGTAGGCTGTCCAGGTCAGCAGGGATGTTGGTGTGTGGAAGAACAAGTCTCTCAAACACTTCATGGTCATTGGTGTCAGAGCGACCGGGCGACAGTCATTCAGACATTTTACTGACTGTCTTTTGGGCACAGGAATGATGGTAGTTGATGTGAGGCATGTTGGGACTACAGCCTGCTGCAGAGACAGATTGAAGATGTTGGTGAACACCCCGGCAGCTGTTGGGCACATGACTTCAGCGTGCGTCCTGAACCCTGTCTAGTCCTTTCATCATCTGTTCTTCTTTAAACAGCTGACTCTTGTTGAGATGGAATTATTTGAAATGCTTCAGTTCTCTGCTTTATATGAACTAAAATGCCACGTAACCATATATTGTAGTATTAAGTGGACACGGCCCTGAAAATAAAGGCATCAGGCTACGTGTCCTTGGGGGCTAGAAGGCTGTAGACTCTCGCTTGCCTGGGAGAAAGTAGATAACAGGGAGCATCTTCTAGTGGAAAGTTACTGGGACACTGTTGTTTAGACTAGAATGAGCTGGGAATAAAGACTGTTAGGGGTGTGTCACCATGCAGGACGCATCTCCCTTCCAGAAGTAACTTTGTGAGAGAATAAAGTGTGAAAGGGTCGACTGAGCAGTGTTTTGTCTTCCATCGGATGAAGAATCAGAAGAACTCTGTGAAGTGTTGATATTTAACACTCTAAATTAAATCTGACAATAAAATATCTGCATTTAAGAGGAACCATTTTCAGCAGAAACAGTGTGTTAATACGTGGAGATCCTGAATGCTGCTCTAACAATGATCAGATTAGATGTTCAGTTCTCTTCCAAACCCCTGCTGTCTATTGCCAGTTTGATTGTCCACTCAAATAAAAATCAAAGCCTTCTAACATCTGTTTGTTTGTATTCAGGCATACATGTGGAACAGGCTTTCTGTGCTATTACTGCCACAAATGTCAGTGCACTGGGGGAAACAGCGCCCCCTGTTGGTGTGGCCGGTTAGTCGAGGCTGGCTGCAGAAATGACTGTCAGTCTGCTGAAGCTACACCAGAGTGTGCTATGTGGAGTGGTGAAGCCATTTGTACTGAGCCCACACTGTTATATTTCCA
Organism: Rhamphochromis longiceps; assembly: GCF_057381845.1. Classification (NCBI taxonomy): domain Eukaryota; kingdom Metazoa; phylum Chordata; class Actinopteri; order Cichliformes; family Cichlidae; genus Rhamphochromis; species Rhamphochromis longiceps. Next base: position 10,656,428 of record NC_140559.1, on the reverse strand, counting down.
CTCAGGAAATATATCTGCACAGATTCCTTGTGTTCTTTAAAAATACAACAACGCAGAGCTGAGGAGTTTATCTGGGCCTGTTACAGTCGGCTGAAGCACAAACTGCTTACACATGTGACCATTGTTTTGTGTGAACCTTTGAAGTACAGACTAGTGTAACTGAATATTGAGAAAGAGCCGCGTCAGTAAATCCAGAAGCTTTTTACCATCTAAAGAAGTCTTTGTGCTGCTGCAGACGTCAGTAAATCTGACCCTGAATGTTTCTAACTCAAAGCTGATGTTTCCCAGGCTGCTCTCCTTTGAATGAGCTGCAGAGATCAGCAGGGGGACAACATGTGCTGAATGAAGACGCACATGTTGTAGTTTCAACATGGAGGACATTCTGCATCACATCGTTAAGGTGAGACTAGTGTGAGACTGTTTGGATTCTCAGTCCAACACTTTTCTGTTTTACAAAGTCTTTTTATCAATTCTCCTGCCCATCTTTGCTCAACCTCCGTGATGTTTCCTTCGAGGAGAGGACGTTATAAAAAGGAGATAGGATAGGAGTCACACCCTGTCTTCATTCATCTACATGGAAAAAACCAAATCAATGATATAACCAAAACACTTCAAATTCACAACTTCTGTTATTTGCAACATTTGAAACATGTTGAAACATGCAGCTCAGTCAGAACACGTCAAGGCCAAGTGAAATGCATTCAGAGGGAAAAGATAATGATTAACTTTTGTTTCAGGGTAATGATTTATTTAAACCTATAAACTGATATCAAGGTGCAGCAGCTGAGCTTTGACCTGAGAGCTGCAGCTTAAGACTCTTTTATGATTTACTGTTTAATGGCTGTTTTAAACTGTTTGAGCTTGCAGAGACACCCACATCTACTCTAGACAATTATTAGCGAAATGCTACATACAGTGTGGGTGTTATATTAGAGTGTGGTAGCTGATCTTTGTCCTGTGAGCTTCAGACTCACTTCAGACTGACGGAGAAGAATCAGAGGATTTTCTCTGTTTCTACACAGACCTGGTCCAGACAGCAGAGAGCTGCAGACTGAAGAAGTTGATGGTAAGAAGCTGAGTAAGTGCAACTTTGATTCATTCCAGTCTCTGAGGTTTCCTCTTCATCACAGAGCAGCTGCTCTTTGTTTGTTAGCGTGTTTCTGCGGAGAACATATGAAGACTTGTTTCATCTCTGACGTCTGGTGTTGGATAAAGACTCCAAAGCAATAACAAAGTCTCCAACATCCACCTCAGAGCCTTTCAAACAGAGTGTGCAGGTTTGTTCTCCTCACATCATATCAGACTAACAGTCTGTGTGGGCGTCTTCATCAGACTGTGCTGCAGGTCAGTACCAACATCATGAAACGTTGCTCACACATCTGTCACTGTTTGATCCTCTTTAACAGAGGAAGTGTGATCGTGCTTTGATGTTTAGTCACACTCAGTGTTCATGTGGACTCTGAACAGGCTCACAGTCAAACTAGAAGAACTGGAGTCCTGATGTGAGAACCTGCTTCAGACGCTGGACTCCAGTTTGACTCTGAAGTTGTTTTATGAAGGATCAGAGTTCATGTTTGTCTGTTAAATATTCTCCAGAATTCATGGAAAGTATGTAACAGGACTCAGTGATGCCCCCTGCTGGTTCCCTCTGAGTGCTGCTTTCAGTCTCCAGTGATCCTGTAGATGGGATTCACTGCAATCTCGCTGCAGTTAGTCCCTCGCAGCTACACAACTATGCAACTTTGAGAAAATACTGTATATGTTTAAGGGAGCCGTTAAAATATGATGATATCAATGAACGAAGTTATTTAAAAACAAAAGCTTTGTTAAAGTCAAAGTAAAAATAGTTCTTGTAGAACAATAGTGCTGGATTTTGGATGTAAATTCTAGTTAAACATGACAGCATGAGAGTTCCTTTCAACCATCATAGTACTCCTTGTTACTCAGATAGTTTAAAACCTTCTGCTGAAAGATGAGTTATGATGTAGTGGAGGTTTTTAAAAGATTGATTCATGTTGACATATATATATATATATATATATATATTTAACAGTGATTCAGTTCTCCATCCGATTTGATATACTCATTTCTAATGAGTAAAAAAAAGTAAAAGATCTTGGCGTCTTTAACTAATTTTGGGGGGAAGGGGATGTGGTACTCAAACTAACTCCTAAAGTTTTTGTCCAGTTTAAATTAAAGCTACATAGTCAGAAACCACCAGGTGAAATTATATCAAACTCATCTTATTGTTAAAATTTGCCTCCACCTTCCTTTTGTTTGCTGTCCACCTTATTCCTGAACAGAGACAAAATATTACTTGTTATTTTCCTTATTAACAGTAAATCATTGTCTGTACAGTTCTCTGCAGACACAGCAGGATTAATCAGTGTGTGTCAGTGAATGCATCGTGTGTGCTTCAGGCTCCATCTAGTGGACTGATAGCAGAGCAGCTGATGGCAGCTTCCTCTGCCTCACACTGCTGTCTGACTGCATCCAGCTGACACTGAGAGGAAGCAGGAAAGAAGCAGCTGATGTTTGGACAGCACACATGATGGACATCAGCTGATGTGCACATGAATGATTTGTGTTTCCCCTGCAGGTAGAAAGTGTGTGTGAGCTGAGCAGCATGGATCAGTGTGAGGACAGAGAGGAGGGAGCCCCTCCCTCTAAAAGCACTCTGTGTGGGGAACATGAGAGCCAGACCAAAGCTCAGAGGTGAGACGACCATCTCTAACTGTCCATGACTCTTCTCCATGTCACAGCTCAGCACTCACATCACTGCTCCATCATTATTCACAGGGACCAAAGAGGGAGAAAACACAAACATGAACCTGAACCCAGAAAGTCTGGCAAGTCTAAAAGTCCCCCCATTGATTTTAAAGTGCAGCCTGTGTCTGCTGCAGAGAGGTGAGCTGTTAGCAACATGAACTCTTTGATTTAACTGCTTGATGTTGCTGGATATAAACTGCAGTGCAAACACGTCGTTCCCTCAGTCCCATTTAAACTCTCTTAAAAACAAGCCTTTGGTTTCTAAACAACTGAAAATCCACTTCAGCAAACAGGAAGTGATGCTCGTGTTTTCTTCCATCAGTCATGGTCTGAATGTTGGAGGAAGTTAGAGGAACTAACTCTAAATTTGCTGCAAAGGTTTCACTTTTACTCATCAAACTCAGAGCATCAAAAATGACTCAAACACTGGTTATTATTTTAACGTCTACAAACTAAAGTCACTCTCCACTTTTCTGAGAATCCATCCAATAAAAATCAAACTGTAATCTGCTAAAATGTAGAAAAGAAAGTTTCCTCTCTGACTTTGAGCCTTTTGGAGATCATTTCATCTTCTGCTCACTGAACTGTTGACAGAAAGAGAAATTTGAAGCTTTTCAATGATGCTTTACTTTTTGTATGTGTGGGGAAAATCTGTCTGAAGCATCTTCTTACTCTGAACACACATAACTACAAATGATATCCCAAACTTCTGAATTCATGATGCAAGAAAAATATACTGAATATGGAAAACAATTTCCATCATATTTGTAGTATGAAGGTAAAACTTTCAGACAGTCGCTAAACATAAAACATTTACTGTGCAAAACAATCAGAGGGGTCAGATAGAATGCAGTTAGTGACGTTTGGAAAGCTAGTGTTCTGGTGGTGGAGAGGAGACCAGCTACTCAAAAACACCACTGATTGTTGGAACAGGAAGAGGAAGTGATACTCTACCGCAGAGAGAACGAACACCAAGTTACACCTCGTCATGTGTAATTTACTACTCTTAGCTGTCTGTGTCACATGAGATGGTTTAACTCACATTTCTTCAACCACTGAACCACTACCATAAAAAATAAATAAAAGAGTCCTTTGAGTCCTATGAGACCTTTGATACAACATTTTGATATCATTCTTATTAACCCTTTAAGACCTACTATAGAACCAAGTACGCCAGAGCTTATCTTTATATTTTTACTGTAGTTTCATTTTTGGGAGCATTTCAAGTTGCTATACATCAATACAACCATTATAGCCCAAATTTTAATAACATGTATGCAATAAGAGCATAGTAATTACATAAATTGCAAAAAAGTGCAATAAACTACAAAAAAATGTAAAATCGTTTTTGTTTTTTTGTTTTTTTTAAGATAAGATAAGATAAGATAACTCTTTATTGTCATTGCACAGTCATACATAGTACAGTAGTACAATGAAATTGGAAAAACTGTCCTACGTCGGCACTACATATAACACAACACGACACGATATGACACATCACAACGTAACAAACAACACAACACAGTATATTAACTTAGTATAAAAAAGAAGAATACGTGTATGTGTATTGCACACTGTTATTATTGCACATTAATTATTATTGCACCTTGTTATAAATATAAATATTATTGTTATCGTTTTAAACATTGTTACCTCCCCCTAAAAAGTCCAGGGAGGTATCCAGTCAGGTCAGCTATTTACATTGATCAGGGCTATTGTCCTGTTGTAAAAGCTGTCCTTGAGTCTATTTGTTCGGGACCTCAGCAGCCTGAACCTCCTGCCAGACGGCAGCAGCTTAAACACCCGGTGTCCTGGGTGTGTGCAGTCCCGTAGGATGCTGCGTGCCCTCTTGAGACAGCGAGTGCTGTACAGGTCCTTCAGGGAGGGAAGAGGATGTCCAATGATTTTTTGGGCCATGTTAACATATATTTGTAGTTAGAGAAATTTAAGAGGCTTATCCCTCAAAACTGTAAATACAAATTAGTTGCACAAAATAGTTTCCCACCACAGGAAATTTAGTGTTTTCATAGTTTTATTTTTGAAATACACCGATTTTTATATACTGCAGGAAAAACAAAAATAAATATTATAGTGCAAATTTGCAAAATAGCAGCATATGCATCAAAATCAACTATTTCCAGCAGTGCAATATGAGTCCTAAGCAACCAAGTCAAACTTGAATTTGTGAAAACACCAGTTTAGGCTTATCAGGCCCTGAAGGTAAAAACCTAAAGATTCCGTGAAATGTCGTCACTTCTGGTTTCGGGCAGGACATGGCGGACATGCGATAGTTTGCGCCGATGTATATTCCAACAAGGAAGTGTTACGAACGGCTGATCGGATCGGCAAAGCGTGTTTCTGGAATATTATGTTTTCGTTGCTGCAAGTGCTTTTTATGCAGTTTTTGCAAAGCTTTATGTGGAAGGAAACTGTGACCGAGGACAAGCTGATGGCATAAGATGTAAGTACAACTCCTCCGGTTTCATATGCAAAAAAAATTATTGCGCTAGCTTACGTGGTTGCAGTGCTACCGGGATTTAAAAATAGTTACACAAAACGGAGCGTGCCGCTCTAACTGGTTTTAAAGGGTTAACAGATTGCAGATTGGTTGGCATTTATGATTTATGTGTCTGTATGTTGAAACATGCATACTTATCTTAAATGTATGGCAAAAAACCGAAACTTAACAAATTTTTATTTTTGCTTCTCAGGACCAGGGATATGTCTTCAAAATACAAGAACACCATCCTCAAAAGTGTTCTTATCAGTTCAGGACCTCCTCCTGTTTACCAGCTAAACCCAAAGAAAAAAATGTTTGGAACGCTGACAAAAATGACTGTTGGTGAAAAAAATCTAAACAAGACAAACAGAACCATCTTACTTGTGGGTGAAACAGGAGCAGGAAAATCTACTCTGATCAATGCTTTGGTCAACTACACCATGGGAGTGAAGTGGGAGGATGAAGTCTGGTTTAAGATTGTAGAGGAGAAGAAGAAAAGTCAATCAGAAAGTCAGACATCAGATGTGATCGTGTACGAGATCTTTGGTTTTGAAGATGAAACTCTGCCCTACTCTCTGACCATCATCGATACTCCTGGATATGGAGCCACCAGAGGGACTGAGGATGATGTCATTGTTAGTGAAAGATTATTGGAGTTGTTTCGATCAGATGACGGAGTTCAAGAAGTTCATGCAGTGGGTCTAGTGATGAAGGCAACAGATAATCGACTGAGTGATCGATTGAGGTACATCTTTGATTCAGTCATTTCTCTGTTTGGAAAAAACCTGGAGAAAAACATTGTGGCCCTGATCACACACTCAGATAGTGTAACACCTGAAAATGCTCTTGAAGCTCTTGAAGCTGCAAAAATAAAATGTGCCAGAATAGAGGATGAGCCAGTTTACTTCCTGTTCAATAACCAACAGGAAAAAGAGCGAAAAAAGAAAGACAAGGTGGGTTTGCATAACGCATGGAGAGTATCAGAGGGAGGAATGAGTGAATTCTCAGAATTCCTGGAAAATATTGAACCTCAGAAACTGATGACAACTGCTGAAGTGTTAAATGAACGCATCAGATTGACAGCCTGCATTCAAAACCTGCAAGAAAGAATAGATTTTATTGAATCAAAACAGACAGAAATAAAACAGACTCAAGAGGCTCTGAAGAAACACGAAGAAGAGATGAAGACAAATAAGCAGTTCACTATAGAAATTGATGAGGTCTACAAAGTTAGAGAAGATATCGAGGTTGGGTGGTGGTGCTTGTTGGCTGGGTATGAAGGAGCTGTCAGCTGTAAAGTCTGTAAGGAGAACTGTCACTATCCTGGATGCACAATGGCCTGGTATCCCGAACACTGTGAGGTCATGACAGGAGGCCGCTGCACTGTTTGTACCAACAAGTGTCCTGCATCAGATCATGTGAAAGAAAGGAAGATCTATGTAACCAAGACACGTCGTGTCAAAAAGACTGATGAAGAAACGAAAAACAAGTATGACAAGAACAAGACAGAAAGTGAGGACAAGTCCAGCCTTTTGGAAAATCTAGAAAAGGAAATGAACCAGCTGACAGCAGAGAAGTCACAGAGGCTGGAGGAGTCCTACCAACATCTTGTCAGACTGGAGGAAATCGCTCTGAATGTTTTTTCTCTGTCCACTATTGTACACTTAGAGTTATTAAGTGAGAAGATGAAGGAGAAAGGAGACACGGAGAAGGTCCAGAAACTGGAGGAGATGAGAAGCAGAGTGGATGAAGGTGCCAGAGGAGCTCTGCAGTACATACCTGCAGTTATGAAAAAAGCTAGGAAAACCTTATGGAACAAGATGAAAACCCATCAGACAGATATGTAGAATTAAACTCAAATCACGAGACATTCTCATGGTTTTACAGAAAATACAGTTTTCTGTAAAAATTGCATATGGAAATGTTTCACTTGCAGATTTAATCAGTTATCAATTAAACATGTCAGTTTACTCTGTCATTGGTAATTGGCCTCAGGATGATGAGAGCAGCTACAACCCAGACTTTGACCATTATGCTAAATGTTCTGATGAGTCCTGTCTCAAAAGACGTCATCACTGAATTTAGAAAACATACTCATGTAAGTAAGTAAAGTAAAATGTTATTTATATAGCACCTTTCAAGATAAAATCACAAAGTGCTTTACAGAGGCAGAAAAATCTCAAACAAAACAAAATCAACCAAAAGCAGTTTAAACAGATACGTTTTTAACTGCTTTTTAAAAGACACGACTGAGTCCACAGATCTCAAACTCAAAGGGAGCGAGTTCCAGAGTCTGGGAGCCGCTGATACAAACGCTCTGTCACCTTCTGTTTTTAACCTTGTAAGCGGGACAACCAGCAACCCCTGGACACAAGACCTCAGGGACCTGCTGGGGTGATAAGAAAGGAGAAGATCACTTAAGTAAGTTGGAGCTACACCGTGCAGGGCCCTATAAGTCATGATTATGATCTTAAATTGGACCCTGAACTTGACAGGGAGCCAGTGCAGCTGAATCAGCAGGGGCGGGGCATGGGAGTGTTTGTGATGCTTTATCAGAAGCCTGGCAGCAGCATTCTGAACACCCTGCAGTCGTTCCAGGGAGGCGTTACTTAAGCAAGTAAACAAGGAATTACAATAGTCTACGCGAGATGAAACAAAAGCACGAAGAATCATTTCCAGTTCAGAGCATGACACAATGGGACTCAGTGATATTTCTTCAATGGTAAAAACAAGAGCGAACCAAAGATTTAATGTGTGTGTCAGAGCTGGGTCAAAGGTAACACCAAGGTTCCTAATGGAGGATTTAATATAAGAAGCACGAGCGCCTCCATTTTTAATGTCCAAAAGGTCACATTCATTAGGGGTCAGACAGTGGAATGTGTTGAGTATTATAATCTAATATATGTTGGAACAATGATCGACTGAAAACTGAACTGGGAGACAGACTGTGACTGTGTAAAAAAAAAAAGGGGCAAGAGCATTTGTTATGTTTGAGGTAAATTTTCTGGAGTCTGTTTTCTCATTTTCATTGGTGTCATGGTTTGGATATTTATCTGTAAAAAAGACAGAAAATCGCTCACTCTAATTGTTAAATGGGCTAACAAGCTGACGTTTCCTTCATTATGTTGTATTGTGCTTATTTGTGCAGTTAGAATTGCTAACTTAATGCAGACTGGCTTTATACTGACAGCTTCAAATAAAGTAACCTGAGTGTGTTCCTTTTTAATCTCTTGATTACAAATAAAGTTTGTTGGAAATAAGTTTGGGAACAAAAAAGTTTTATTTTCTCACTGTGTGTAATGCATGCTTGTACTTTTAAAGCAGTTTTAGGAAAATGTGTAGATTACAAACGACTAAAAGTCTGTGAATACTTATTTTTCCCCAGTGTCTTTCATTTTTGTGTGGTTGAGTCCAGCATATTATACTGAGTTAACTATTTATAGCCAATAATCCGATGCTTTCACAAAATTGACTATTAGCATGAACATAAAGATATTGCTCTACTGTGACACAGGAATTTATTGAAGTTCAGTTAAAAAAAATTAAATGTCATATTTACTCAAAATACACTTTAATTACTATTTTAAATGCTGAGAACATGCAAATTTTTCTTTTTTTTCTATTTTCTGGACAGTTATTGTTACTCCCCTCGAGTCTTAATAAAGCTCAACTTTGTTAGGTGATGGCTGTGTGCAGACAGGAATAGGACCCAAGGTGCAGACTCCGGAGACAGAACTTAAACCAAAACAACTTTAATGCTGAACGCAAACATAACATAACTGGAAAAAAGTCAAAATAAACTAACACTGGTGGATGGGCAAAACACACAGCTTGGTAAACGGTAGATCACGACACAGACACTAAGAAACACAGGGCTTAAATACACAGAGGGAGCAATCAGGGAATGAGTAACAGGAGGGAAACACAGCTGGGGCAAATCAGGCCTAACGAGACAAGGGGAAGCAAAACCAGACACATTAACATCAGACATGGACTTTCAATGTAAAACAGGAAACACATAACACAAACTGAACAAAGACACAGACTCGCACGCACTGCAACAGAGGGAACAGAAACGTGGGACCAGGGCAGACACAGACAGGACACGGGGATATAGCCACTAAGGACACACAGAGACGCGAACTAGACAAGGGGATACAGCTGACAGGGGAGACAGAGCAACTAAAGAAGACAGAGACATAAACCATAAGACAGAACTCAAAGAAACCAAAGACTAGAAAGTATAAATAATATAATAAACTCAAAACCCCTGGGTCAACGACCCAGGCATCCTAACAGTACCCCCCCCTTAAGGGCTGGCTTCCAGACAGCCCAACCAAAACATCAAAACCAAAAAAAACCCAAAAACAACCGAACCAGGGTGGGCGGCGGGGGAAACAGGATGGAGGGCTCGAAACAAACCAAACAAGGAGCCAGAAACAAAAAAAAGAACAAACAACGGAGCCTGGAAAGCAACAGAACAAAACACAGGAACAAAGTCCAAAACAACAGCACCAAGGCCCAGGCATAGTCCAAAAGCAAACAAACAAAAGAGCTCACGAAAGGCGCAGAGGCCCAGGCAATAGTCTCAAAAAAGTTCAGGGGGGCCGGCCCGGAGGCTAACGGCACAACAGTCCAAACCCGGGCAGGTCAGGGGGGCGGCCGGGCGGGAGGCACCGACGGCGACCGAGCAGATCAGGAGGCCGGCCGGGCGGGAGGCACTGGTGGCGGCGTAGTTCCGGGGGCCGTCCATGACGGCAACGACGTCCAGTCATCGGCCGGACAGGACGTGCAGGACGAGCAGGCCAGACAAGACATGCAGGCCGGACAAGACGTGCAGGAACAGACAGCATGGAGACCTCAGGAGCAGACGAAGCTGAACACTCGGAGGCCGGACCAGGCGGAGCTGCAGACTCGGGGGCCGGACCAGGCGGAGCAGCAGAGGCAGGACCAGGCGGAGCAGCAGAGGCAGGACCAGGCGGAGCTGCAGACTCGGAGGCCGGACCAGGCGGAGCTGCAGACTCGGAGGCCGGACCAGGCGGAGCTGCAGACTCGGAGGCCGGACCAGGTGGTGGAGCCGCAGACTCGGAGGCCGGACCAGGTGGTGGAGCCGGTGGTGGCTGAACGGCCTCGCCAGAACCATCAGCAGACACTGGGACGTGCTGGCTGGGTCCTCCCGGACCCCCAGCTGACGAGGCAAGAGGCTGAACGGGCCCCTCGGACCCTCCAGCGGAGACAGGTGGCTGAACGGGCCCCTCGGACCCTCCAGCGGAGACAGGTGGCTGAACGGGCTCCTCGGGCCCTCCAGCTGGCGTGGCGTGAGACTGAACGGGCTCCTCGGGCCCTCCAGCTGGCGTGGCGTGAGACTGAACGGGCTCCTCGGGCCCTCCAGCTGGCGTGGCGTGAGACTGAACGGGCTCCCCGGGCCCTCCAGCTGACGTGGCGTGAGACTGAACGGGCTCCTCGGGCCCTCCAGCTGGCGTGGCGTGAGACTGAACGGGCTCCTCGGGCCCTCCAGCTGGCGTGGCGTGAGACTGAACGGGCTCCTCGGGCCCTCCAGCTGGCGTGGCGTGAGACTGAACGGGCTCCTCGGGCCCTCCAGCTGGTGTGGCGTGAGACTGAACGGGCTCCTCGGGCCCTCCAGCTGACGTGGCGTGAGGCTGAACGGGCTCCTCGGGCCCTCCAGCGGAGACAGGTGGCTGAACGGATGACCGAGGAGAGGAGTGACGGTGGCGTCGCTTCCTTCTAGATGAGGGAACAGGAACCGGTGGAGAAATGGAGACCACCTCCTCATCCTCCGACCACATAGCCGCGAGGAAAAAGGCAGGCGAATGGGCAGGCGAACAAGGTCCCGGCTGGTGTGAGGAAGGAGAGGCAGTCTGTGGTAGTGATGAGGCAGGTGGTGAGTGTGTGTCGTTCTGGGGCAGTGGTAAAGAAGTGGAGGTGGAGATAGAGAGAGCAAGCTCGCCAGCCCTGACTTGCTCCCTCCAGGCAGCTATGGAGCTGCCCAGCACAGTGTCCATAGAAAGCTGAGTAAGCCGAGGGTTGCTCCGAATGATGGCATCTACAGCGCTTAGCCCAACTGCCATGGTCCTCAAATCATTGGCCTGAGCAATGCGGTCAAGGAGCTTAATCAACCGCTCCATCTCAGCGTCGAATCCAAAAGCTGAAGAGTCTGCGGGGTCCATGTTCTGGTCGCGATCTTCTGTTAGGTGACGGCTGTGTGCAGACAGGAATAGGACCCAAGGTGCAGACTCCGGAGACAGAACTTAAACCAAAACAACTTTAATGCTGAACGCAAACATAACATAACTGGAAAAAAGTCAAAATAAACTAACACTGGTGGATGGGCAAAACACACAGCTTGGTAAACGGTAGATCACGACACAGACACAGAGAAACACAGGGCTTAAATACACAGAGGGAGCAATCAGGGAATGAGTAACAGGAGGGAAACACAGCTGGGGCAAATCAGAACTGACGAGACAAGGGGAAGCAAAACCAGACACATTAACATCAGACATGGACTTTCAAAGTAAAACAGGAAACATAACACAGACTGAACAAAGACACAGACTCGCACGCACTGCAACAGAGGGAACAGAGACGTGGGACACAGGGCAGACACAGACACTGACTGGACACGGGGATATAGCCACTAAGGACACACAGAGACGCGAACTAGACAAGGGGATACAGCTGACAGGGGAGACAGAGCAACTAAAGAAGACAGAGACATAAACCATAAGACAGAACTCAAAGAAACCAAAGACTAGACAGTATAAATAATATAATAAACTCAAAACCCCTGGGTCAACGACCCAGGCATCCTAACAAACTTGTTCTTTGCGTTTTAGCTGACATTTATTTTGGACAGGAGGATTCTCCAACATGTCTTAACCTGTAATGATGTCCAACCACAGCCGATACAATGCCGTCAGAACTAAAAAGAAATACAAACTTAAATGAATATTCTTAATAAAGTCCTTAAGCATTATATGTAACGAAACATTCCAACAAAAGGATCAATAAAATACACGTTACACTTCACACTACGGTAACTGCACTTGAATGTCACACAACACTCGCATATACTAAGGTGAAAACTAAGGTCTCAAATCAGAAGTATTTGACTCTGTGGTATAATTCTTAAACACATAGCCTTTATTAAAAACAAAAAGGCCTCTGTAAAGTTCACTAAAGGTCAGAGGTCACTACAGGACAAATTCCTCGATTTTAAATCTGTTTTCTGAAATTTAGACCTCGACACTCGAGAGACCAAAAATCAATTCATGGGAAAACATAGAAAAGATGAGACAAGACCCGGCTGTCCATCTGCATAAAAATGTCAAAGGTCACTCTTTGAGTGTGCCAAGGTTCACATGTTTGACAAAAGCTGTGTCCCAAAATGTAGGCCGCATCCTTCGGAGGACCCGGCCTTCGTGGTCTACGTGGGCTGAGTCCTTCAAAGACCGAGAAGGCCGGAAGTGCGAGGCAGTGAAATTGGACGGTCTAGCCTTCTGATTAGCGTCACCGCTGTGTGGGTGGAGTTTAATAAACTCGGCCGTCTGCTCCTTGCTATCTAAAATATTACAGGACACTGGCGTAAGTTCTCCACCGTCTCACACTTCTGTTTAATCAGTTTTCTGTTTGACGTGTATTCAGCTGTGTGAAAACCAAGGAGGAACCCACCCGATGGATTAATAATGTTTTATTTTATCTAATAATCTAATAACTTTGATCTCAGCCAAACCGATTTACTCCGGAACAAATAAAACACTGAAAAAGCCCAACAATAACAGGTTGTCTAAGTGACTTATATATCAAAGACAGCGGGGGTCTGAACATCGAGCTGGTGGGTAGCAGACGTCTCCGAAAACGTCGGCACACTTTTGCCAATATGCGATGTCTTGATAGACCGAGCAGATATTTGATGTTTACACAGCTACTTTCTCGCCTGAAAATATGTTAAAAGTTTATTTTGTGACTCAGAAAGATTAATAAGACTAATTTTAAAACTTCGTAGCGGCCGCCATTGTTGGGAGCTGAAATTTGGCTGGGCCGCGCTATGAATTCTGGGATATGGTGGGCCACGAAGGACACACCCGACCCATCCTTCAAATTCGGGGAAATGAAGGATGCATTTGTCGGCTGCATTTGAAGGAGTCGACGAGCTGGGACAGCCTTCGTCGCCTGGCTTTGACATAATTGGCCTTCAAATGCAGCCAAAGACAGATGGTTTGAAAGAGGAGTGAAAGAAGCCATTTACGTCCACTGTGAAAGACCATCTTTGAACAGAGGCGGGGTTTACGACACCAACTGTCCGCCATCTATAATCCAGTTTTGAGATCCATCACAGACAGCTTAACGTCTTTACTTTTCTATATAAAGCGCCATGAGACAGCTGTTGTGAGTTTGTGCTATATGAATAAAACTTTACTTTTATTCCATTTTGAAAAACGTTAATTATTTTGAATTTGTTGCTTTCGGGCGTACTCCTGCTCCAAAACTAGTGCAGCAGAGCTTCTGAGAATATAAAGCTAAAAGAAACATAATTATATGTTTGGCATAAGAGATGACCTAACAGGAGACTGACTGCAGGACACACAGGGCTTCAAGCACAGTAAACAGATTTAAAATCAAGGAATCTGACCTTTAGTTACCTCTGACAGTTTTTTTACTCACATTCAGGAATTTGAGTCAACAACAAAGATGAGTGTTGACTTCAGGAGAGCACAGAGAGATCACTGTCCAATTAACATCCATGGATCCTTTTCAGCATCATCTTTGTCACTGCTGATTCCTTTGTGTCATCATGTGTTGAGAAGAGAGAACAGTTATAACGGAGGAGCAAAAGGAAGCCCTGAAATCTGCATCCAACAAGGAATGACAAGTGTTGGCTCACCAATGGGGTGGCTGTAGAGCAGGTCACCTACTGATTGGAAGGTTGGTGGTTTGATTCCTGGCTCCTCCAGTCTGCATGCTAAGTATCCTTGGGCAAGATACCCCAAGTCGCTCTCCGATGCATCCATCGGAGTATGAATGTGGTTAGCCAGCACTAAGTTCAGAGAAAGTGTGTGAATGTGGCACTTTGTATAGAGCCCTTTGAGTACTCCAGAAGAATAGGTCCATTTACTGGTTTGGCTCCAGTTGTTATAGATTCAATGATGTTGTTCCTACAGATACATGTCAGCATCTTTATTGTAGTAAAGTCTTGTAATCTGACGATAGAAACAAGGCAGCAAACAGCTCCATGATCTGATCTTAATGATGTTGTTTTTATTTCTGTCTGTCAGAACTGGATTGGAAACTATCAAAGGTCTAAAAACAGCCTCAACCCTCCCACAGAGCAAACTTTACACACGTCATCTTTCAGCTACAATCTTTGTTGCAGGGATCTTCTGCCAAACAAGGCTGAGAGAAGATTTCTTACAGCTGTCATGTTGATGCTGTTTCAGTCTTTGGGCAAACACACTCATATATTAGGGCTGATATCAGGGCTGCACAAGTTCTTTGTGTCTGTGATCATGAATAATAGAAGTGTGCCTGTTGAAGATCATGTTTCTACATTATTATATGTCCTGTTATTGTTCTGTATTATATTCAGCTTCCAGCATCCTTTCCCAGCCCCCTGTTACACCATCCATACAAAGCCAATCTGACTGTGAGCCAATGTGTTTGTTTGTGTTGGATCAATAGATTTGACAGACTTGGTTCATCCAGAGGGAAACAGTCCAAATTCAGATCTAATGAAATGATGGAGGCTGTTTCCTACCACGGTGCTGATGTGTGACTAACAAGGCTCATGGTCTCCAGCAGACAAGCGCCTGTAATGAGGTGAGCTGAGTGTTGCTGTGGTGGGTCTGTGCCCACGTCACGCATCAGGATTCATATTGGCAATAGTTCATATCTCTGTTCTTCAGCCTTCATCACAAAGCTGTGAAGGAAAAACAAACATCTAACAGGATCTGATGGATGCAAAGTCCACTGAGCTCTTTGTCATTTACAAACTTGTCCAACCAACAAGAGCACAGATGAGAAACACAGTGACACTTAAAGGATTTTGCCATATATGAGCATAGATTACTTTCATATAGATTTTCAATGCAGGCTTTTGGTGAGCCGCTGGGTTCTATCTAATAATCATCTCAGCATTTTACAATAGAATAGCTCTTTATTAGCTCTTCATTTATTGTTATTGGACATGAAACAAGGAAGCTGTTTCTCATTGGATGTTAGTTCCATGTTCATCGGGATCATTTTCTAAAGAGCTGATATTGAGACCATTTACTGCACTGGCTGCACATCCTGTCTACATTTCTCTGTATGTGCTGTGTTTGTCTTTCATGTTTCTCCATATTGACACAAACAGTGAACAGCAGTAGATCTACTCTTCATCTGTTTGTAGGGCCAGTGAAAGATATGAAGCAGAAATGGTGTCATTAGGAGAAGAAGAGGAGAACAAGTCCGGCGAGGAGGCAGCAGCTCTTAAAGATGAAACAGCAGCTCAGCCCTGAGCTCAGAGAGCTGCACATGAAAAAGCTCCTCAAGCAGATCATGTCAGAGGGTCATCAACAGGAGGAACTGTTCATATCATAGGATGAAGGATGCTGTCAGCTGGATGAAGAAGGTTATTTAATGGCAAACGTTCACATTGAAGTCAAATTGTTGTCGTGTTGAACAGATTCATGTACTGATCGTCTCCAGAATGTTAGAAGAGCTTCAATGATGATGAACCTTGGATAGGTGTAGAACAGGCACTATGTAATAACCTAGAAATTTCAGACCTACCATTTATCAGCTCAAACATCCAACGACATGAATGCTTTAAAAGCATCAATATCAGCTCTTCTCTGACAGCATGGTGGGAGTTTCTAAAAATGACGGCGTCTTCATTAATCCCATGCAAACGTACACCTATCTGGAACAATCCGGACATATCACAAAACAATAATATGATAAACTTTCCAGATTGGAGTTGCAAAGGAATTAAATACTTGGAACCAATGTGGGAAGGAACAGACTTTATTTCGTTTGACAGACTAGTTACACAATATGGGATCAACAAGAAACAATTTTTGGAATACCAACAAATTAAATCCATAGTAAAAAAGAAATTTAATCCCAGTGAAGCTGAATTACAAACACCACCAAGTGTGGTACAATTTTTTAGTCTAAAACCCCCCAAATTATTGTCTAAAATATACAGAACACTAAAATAGATGAATCAATATCCCTTCCTATTGCAAAATGGGAAGCAGATTTATCAATCAACTTAGACCCAATCCTTTGGTCTCAGATATGCTTAAAAACCTTTCAATGCATCAGAAATCCCAGTTTGCAATTAATACAATACAAAATATTACACAGAGTGCACTATACTGGTCATAGGATGTTCAAGATGGGCTATACGCCTTCCAACAACTGCTCACACTGCACAGCAAATACACCGGACAATTACATCCACGCTCTTTGGTTCTGTCCACCAGTTCAGAAATTCTGGCGTGAGATATGTGAAGACTTATCAAAGTGTCTGAAATGTAACATTCCAGCCTCCCCTTTAGTATACTCTCTGACTCACTCACTGGCCTGCACCAGTTACCAGTCACTTTGTGGAGCATTGGACTGCCATTACCTCATAAGACTTGTTGTTACACTATCTCTTACCGTATACTACTAAATCTCCATTTGCACTATTTGCCTATTTGCACTACTATGCCTCCTTACTTGAATATTGTATATTGTATATTGCATAGCTTTTTTTTTTTTGTTATACGTAAAATTGTATTGTATTTATTTAAATTTTTACTTTTTAATTATTTTATTTGCATTTTTTAATCACTAGGGTTTGAGAGTAACGAAAATTCTATTCTCTGTATGTCCTGTACATGTGGCAGAATTGACAAATAAAGTTGACTTGACTTGACTTGACTTGCTGGGCAACTTGGATGAGGTCACTGCAGAAATAAACACAGCCCACGTTGTTTTTACGGCCCTATGCATTGCCAAGAAAATGGTCCTGATTAACTGGAAAAATAAAAATAATCTTAATTCTAACCAATATAGAAACCATCTAATAGATCACATTAGTCTTGATACAACATCTGCCATCACATTTGATCAATCCCTTTGGGCTCCTTTGATCGGCTTCATCACCTAGTGGGGGTGGGGGGTCATGGTTTGGTCCTGCCTTCGCTATTGTGGTTGATATGGGGGTAGGGACGGCCTTAGGGCATCTGGGGAGTCCCTAGGGACGTTTCCCTAGAGGGCCTAACCTGGGGGATGTGGCCATGACCTGGTTAGGAGCTCTGGGGCTCTTGGATGCGGAGATGGGGGAGGGTCTGTGCTGACGGACGTTGGTTACTGGCCTGGTAGCCTGGCTCCCTGGGATGGTCCGGGACGGGCGTGGAGGCTTGGGGGTCTGGGGGTGCTCCACCCCCCGGTCTGGGGTGCTGTCTGGGCCTTGGGGGCTTGGGTCCTGGCTGTTGTGTTGCCGGAGCTGTGGGCGGGTGGGTGCAGGGGGGCTCAGCCCCAGTGCAGGGGACCTCTGGTGCATCGGCCCAACTAGGGGGCTCTCTAACTGGTGGGGAGGTTGTTATATCTTTGCAGGTGGTCTCCTCATTACAGGAGCTCACTCTGCAGGTGGGGGAGAGATATAGGAGAGGTGGAGAATGAACTCAACCTGGGTGTCTATTGTCTTGTGTAGTTTGGGAGATGATTGGATGATGGGGTGGGTGCAGTTTTCTCTGGGATGGAGTCGGGTGGGCTGCCCCGGACTCTGTGGGGCTGGGCGGTGCTGCTGCTGCGGGCCCCGGTCCGGATGGGCCTGGGCCCCCTTGCCCTGGTGGGTTCCAGAGTATGGGGGTGCCTACTGGGGTCAGCGGGGGAGCTGGCCCCAGGGAGGGGCCGCTTGCCCCTCCCTTTCTTCCCTCCCCATCCTCAGCTGCCTCCCTATTCCCGCTCTACCACACCCACCCACACACGCAGGGCTTGGGGTGCAGGTATGTCACCAGGGTGCAGGGGAGGCACTCCCCCTCTGTCCCCTTCTGGCCGCCTGTGCCTCAATTTTATTCTGCAACCTAGACATCCACATTACTCACACTCTCACATAACACATACATATAGGGCCTTGGGGGTGGGCACGTTTTACAGCATCCAGAGGATGGTCGGTGTACTCCAACCCCCCTGTGGCGCTGGTGCCCTACCCTCAATTTTAAATGCATTTATACACTGAGGGTTTTCGGGAGGAGCCGTGCTGCTCTCTGAGAGGAAGCTAGTACCATGCTCTCCTGATTTTAAATGCACTTTAGAACAGCACACAGCAACACTACATATGAGCGGGCATAGGGAGATTTGAGGTCTTCACTCACCCCGGTTCTGTTAGCCGTCAGGGCTGGGGGGCTGGGAGGAGGTGCTGGCCGTCAGACTGGGATCGGGGATGCGGGGCCTCCCCGCTACTGCAGATAAGGAGGTGGTCCGCTTGCCTCCACCCCAGAGAGAAGGGTTACATCTCCTGGGTCTAGGTGCGGCTTGCCCCTCTGAGGGCGGGGGTACCTGGACCTGGGATATAGAGTATGTTTGGGGAGTGCGACTGTCTGTGCAGTGTCTATTTGTGTCTGTCTACACGTTGGGTGAGTGCCGAGTATTTGGTGGTGCATACGGGGTGGGAATGCACGTCTGTGTCCGCGTGTGCCTGTTCGTCTGTGTCTATATGTCAGGTTGGGTCTTAGACTCAACCTCTCTGGGAACATCTCAGGCCCTCTAAAGTACGGAGGCCTATCTCCCCTCACCACACTCCCTGCCGGTGGCTGATGCCCTCAGACGTTGGTGTGTTGGTGGTCCTTGTCGTCTGGGGCTGGGCGCTCATGTATGTACCGGCTCACTCCTGGTGGCCGATTGGCGGGGCCTGGTGCCTGTGGCCCTGCTGGGCCCCTCCCGGGGGGTGGGATGCCCTCAGGCCTCTGGGCCTGAAGCTCGGTCCTCTCTGGCACAGCTGGCTGCCGGCAGAGCCCGTGGGCACGCCACTGCAACCCCCTCTGGCCTCTGCTCCGTAGCTGTGGGGTGACCTCTCCTTTGGGGCTCTACTCAGCTCTTCCCAGGAGGGTGGCACGGTTCCCCCCCTTTGGTGGTCCTCCTCGGGTCCTTGTACTCTGGGGCCTCTGGATATCTGGGGCCTGGATCTCCTCCATACCTGCTTCATGCCCTGGTGGACGGGGCTGTGGCTCCCCACACTCCCTAGCAGATCGTTACATGGAGAAACCTTTGGAATACAAGCATGCTGATCCACACAGGTGTGCACACAGGTGTACACACGGGTGTTCACAGACGTGGACTACAGCTTTCTTGGCTGCTGCCTCAAAGCACATTGTGCGCTGTCTATCTTGCGTGCTGCACAATAGCGTTTATTATTTAGTAACTATTGATATCTACTGCTAGCTAGTTTATTGTGATGGTGCTGTGTTTTTTCTTTATTATGTTGCTCTTTGTTGTTTGCTTTCTCTTCTTCTTCTGTTTTTTTCCTCCATACAGGTGATCCAGGTGTTTTGTTTGTTTTTGTTTGTTTTTTCGTCCCCCCCCTTCTCACCGTCTCTTCTCCCCTTTGGTTTTCTTTCTTTCTCTCCCTCTCTTTCTTTCATTCTTTCTCCCTGTCCTATCCCCCAGTCATGTCTGTCCCATTTGTAGCAACTGAAAATAAAATAAATTCATAATTATAATAAAGGTCAATCAAATGGACCAATATGGCAAGGCCATGATGATCCACTTGGTAAAATAAATCCGCTTGGCATCTTTCTTGGCCTCAAGACAACAATTCTGATGGCTATAGATCCAAACGGGACACAAAAAAAAAAAAAAAGAAGAGCTTCAATGAATCATTAGAAACAACTTACAGCTGCACAGCTGTGTCAAACACATCTTTGTGTCATTGTGGGATTGTTGTGTTTCTACATGTGACACACGTCTAAAACATGCACACAATCTGAACACAAACAGGGACTCATGTGTTCCCACAGCCAGATGCTGAGAGCCATTTCCTTGTAGTCCTGTGTCTACATACATGAACCATTAGATGTTATTGGAATGATTGTCAGCTCTGATAGTTTCATGTGTGTTTAGCTGGACGCTGTTTGATCCTCGACATGTTTAAAGGTGTCCAGTCCTGAGACACTGGGGCTGGAAACAGCTGTGATGTCATTGGACTGTCACACAGACAGAAGTGCATGAAGTGAGCAGCCGAGGAGCCGCTGATGTTTTGGATTCAACAGCATTTGAAAGGTCGACACAGACACGTTTGCACACAGAAAGCTGAATCTGTCATATGCCACAGTGAACTCACTGTTCAGTGTTTTTCAGGAAGCTTCTTAACAGCCTCTGCTGCCAAACAAGCAGCTGATGTCCTTGAGAAGAAGCTGAAGAAGTCTTCAACAACAAATACAGGAAGTGGACTTTCAAATACTAGATTCACTTTAGACTCACAGAGAAATGACTCAACCAGCTGTGTTTGATTGACTCCTTTGACTCTATGAAAGGTCAGTGTGTGTCTGCACACAGACTGTTGTGTTGGACTGTTATTCAGTTGTCTGCTGAATGTTTTCAAATGTCTGCATCTCAGCTGTGATGAGGCTGGGGGTCACGGGAGGCCACCGTAGCAGCCTCTTCAACATCATGACATCATCATAAATGCTGCTGGACTGTCTGATGGGCTGACGGTGAAAAAGCCGTCGGGAAGGAAACAGAAGACGTTTCAGAGGCTGCAGCAGATTTCTTTGATTCGGGGCCTTTTTCAGCTTTATTGGACAGAGCAGTGAAGATAAGTGACAGCAAAGCAGAGAGAAAGGGGGCGTGGCCCGGGTCAAAGCCAGGCCAGCTGCTCTCCACCTCGTGGTCACCTGCTCATCCTAGTGAGCTCCACCAGCAGCCCTTTCACACACTTTACACTGTCAAACACTGTGTGTGGACCTCAGCTAACAACAGGCTACATTTAAGTCTGGACTACATGCTTTTATATTGTTTTTATTCCATCAGCAGCTCAACATCATGAGCAGCTTTGACATGAAGACATCAAACTCAAGCTGACTTTAAGCTACTTTTAATACAGGGGCTCAAAAACAACAACATCTTTATTATATATCAGGACAGAAAGTCATTTCATCTCAAAGGGAAACAGCTTTATTTGGAATAACCAGCACTATCAACTGGTTTGGGATCTCCACCAGTTTCATGTCTTTGCAGCTTCTCCAACAAAGTTCCTGTAAAATCAGCATGTTTGTCTTTATTGGTTTGATAGTGATTGATTATTCAGTCCCAATCTGCTGTCATCTAAAGAACAAAATGATGTTTCTATGAGTCACAAAGCTCCAGATGTTGTCGGCTTCACAAAGAAAACAAAGAACTTAAACACAAAGTGTTTGGAGCCAAAATGTTCCCAAGCTGCTCTTTTTGAAATGGCAGAGGTACAGTGGTGTCTAACAGCACACTGTTAGATGTGGATGAAACTTCATGAATCCTTTGTAGATTTGAGCTGTTGGAGCCTTTCTTTTCTCTTCAGGTGTACAGATGCTGAGGAGGCAGGTGAAGCAGGTGGAGCTGTTGTGATGCTGGTGTGATACCCACTAATGTGTGATCACATTTGTGTGAATTAATTTAAGTAATTTCACTTTCAATGTAAGTGATATTTCCATTTGTGAATGCCCTTGATAACTACAGTAATTTTAACAGGAAACTGAGTCGCTGCCATCAGGAACTAGATTTTATATCACAGCCTGGAAATCTGTCATCTCAACAAGAACAAGAATTAAGTTGCTGAATTTCATGCAGATGCTCCATGATTTAATTATGTTCACCATAGAAACATGAAATTATTTAGTTCAAATTACAAGTTTGAATCTTGTACATGTAACAGCCACCCAATATTATAATTATGCAAGTTCTCAATGGTCATGAGAATTTGCATAATTAAGATTAAGGAACTGACCTCCCATCCATTCTTCCTTCAGTGGGCTGATTTCAGTCATCATGCAAATGTGCTGTTTATAAGATTTGGGGAAAGCTGCAGTCAGCTGAGACTGAAGAAGTCACCTGGATGATGATGAAACTCTTCAAATAAACCATTCCTCTGCAGATGATCTATTAGCTGTTTGACAACTACTCTTTCAAGGATGTTTGATATGAAAGGAAGGTTGGAGATTGGCCTATAATTAGCTTAGACTGCTGGGTCTAGAGATGCTTTTTGAGTAAAGGTTTAACTACAGCCAGCTTGAAGGCCTGTGGTACGTAGCCGATTATTAGAGATAATAATCGGGCTATCATCCACAGAGCAATGGCCAGTCAGAGCGGGCAAACCAGGAGCTGGAGGCTGCCCTGCGCTGTGTTGCTTCCTCCAATCAAAAAGTGATGAACTGCCGTGGACAGAACATGCTCACAACAGCCTGACAGCCTCCGCCACGTGCCGATCCCCCTTTGGGGTCTCCCTGGGATTTCAGCCTTCCTTGTTTCCCACAGTTGAGGGTGAGCATTGCATGCCCTCAGTCCAAGCTCACCTGCACAGGTGTCGGTGGGTGTGGCAGGCTACCCAGGCTGCCCTGCTGCGCACCAAGGACCACAACAAGCGCATTGCAGGTCGCAAACCGATTCCAGCATCCGAATATGCTTTGGGATAGAAGGTATGGCTCTCCACACGTTTCGTTCCCCACAGAGCAGAGTCCAAGAAACTCACTTCTACCTACATCGGTGCGTTTGAGATTGTTTCGAATTGCTGTTTCTGTGGCTGTGATCAGCTCCACTGGCGGGATTTGTCTCGGTGTGACAGCAAAATTAAATCCTTTAGCAAGGATGTTTTTCTCTGTTTGGGTGAGCTGTCTGTCAGACAGATTCTTCACCCACTTGTCCACATCCTCAGTGTCGCATCCTTCGCTCTTATTAGAGTTCTGCTTTCTGGTTCCTGTATGTGTTCCTAAGTTAATGTCTCCCCTGACAAAGACACATTTAACTAATAGTAGCAGTTTTATTTAAGACCTTCCACAACACTTTTATTAATTACTATATTACTTCCTAGGAAGTAAATTTTTTCACAGGTGAGCTGCTGATTCCTTACTGTTGGGGTGAAGGGAGCGCCATGCATCGTAAAGACCAACGTTTCTCATGTACTGGCCATATATACTGACAATACATAGCTTTGTGTTAAGTGTAGATAATTTAAAACTAGGAATCTACCCTTTGGATCAATAACTGTGTTGAGGACTGTGTAGCTATATGAGTATAACTAATGATGCATGCTGCATGTGATGCTCAAACAAGTGAGGAAAAACACCATCAGGTGTAATTTATTTCTTTTTACGCAGCAGGCTCTGCTTGCTGCTTGCACATGATATAATCAAGTGTTAAGTAAATATAACATTTTCTGTCCCTTGCTTGTGAATCTCTACATGAAGTGGTAAATAGCTAAACGTGCTGTAGGGACTGACAGCATTGAATGATGGCGAAACTGAAAGTAAAGTAGAAGGCCTTTTTCCTTCCTAGCTACAAAAAATACAAAGAAGAAATATTCTCAATGCAAATAAAGAATTACATGTTTACTACACATGCCAAACAGATGTAGACATTCATATTTACACATCTGCAAATGTTAGTCAATTTAATAACATCATTTACTATCCATGAAGATGAAACACAATATAAAGTTACAAACAAAGCTTCGCCGTTGGCATAACACAGGTGAATGCTGAAAGATTAAACAGAGAGACTTGTACATTATAAGGTTGCACTTATACCAGTTTTATCTGTACGAGAATGAAAAAAATAACAACCTGGAATCATAAACCTCCTCTGCCCACTTGCCAGAAAAAAGATCAAAGTTTCTTTATTTAAACAAAAGCTTTAATAAAATACATAATAAAACATAATTTTCTCTTAGACTTGATTTCCATATTCAGAATATTTCAGTTATACATATCACTCATTATCTTGGTGAGGCATTAAAAGAAGAGAGTATATGAAGCTTTTCATTCATCACTAAACCTGCTCTGTTATACACACAGTACAAAAACAGACCATTTACCAAACAATAAAAAGTATACCTGCAATCATCGTTTACCATTGCTGAGACTTGTCTTCTTTTAGTAGGGAAGCAGGTAGAAGTTCTTTGTCAGAGTACATCTGTCTTTGCTTGGCATCTGAATTTCACCAAACTCAGATTCCTCGAAGCGCTGCATGACCTGTAGCATTGAAAGAAAGGCAGCTTCATCACTGACTGTTGTCTTTTCTAGATCCAAACTTTTAGCCTATCCAATTTATGAAGTTCAAATGAAGAAATAAAAGAATTCACTTGTTGAGCTCACTTTTCTGAACAGTTCCTCAATGTGATCCACATCAGCAAACTCTTTGAATATCTCAACAATATATTGGATAAAATAAGAGCCGTATGACTCATTTCTGTATGAAGTCGTATCTGCAAGCCAAAAGAAACGGACAATTTGTGCTGCTGGTATTTGGTCAGTATCAATGACTCGTTACTGAAGGCTGGAGTTACTTGTTACTGGAACACTCACTAGGGGTGCAGGACAGAAGAGAGATGAAGTCCTTTTCTTTGTGTACCACAGCATCTGTCTCGATGTCTCTTCCAATAGTGGTTAAAACTTCATCATGTAAAACCACCGAACCCGCCTGACCTACAACAACCATGCAGGGTTACCCAGAAATACGTAATAATATTTAGCTTGATCATCTTACAGGTCAGCAGTGATCCTGCAGCAAATACTCTTTTTGTATTTGAACACTGGCATGTTTTTTGTAATGGCAGCCTTATCCCAAAAAGATATTCATAGCTTTAAAATAAATGTGAGCACTAAGCTGAGAATGTCAGCTTTACATTGATATGTTGCATAAAAATTCCTGTGCGAAGCCTTTGATAGTCATTTGAGCTGTTTCTGTGAAGAACTATGATGTGGTGAAACGAGCTCTGATTGAAGTGAAACTTCAGACTGTAAATACCTAAAAAGCCTGTCAGACACAAAGTGTGAGCGTCCATTCAGAGAAACAAACATAATAATGCATCCACGAAAAACTTGCTCACAGGACATTTAAGCTCACGCCACTTCTATATGAAACTGTAAATGCAGCTTGAAACTTCTAGGATGAATGAATCACCTCCTCTACAAGCCTGGATGATGATCACCTTGGGCTTGTTATGTAGTGCAGGACAATTCTGTGTGTTTAGGCTCTTGTAAATGTTTTCAATTTCGAAAGGTTTGCAGTCAGTGCCACAGACACCTTGCAGAGATCCGTGAGACATGATAACTACAAACACACTATCCGTGTGGACAAGATGTGGATGTTTTGAGAACCTTTGTAGAGCTTCTTCAATCTCCTGTAAAATCAAAAACTTTGTATAAATAAATGTATCATTTTCTCAGTTTGGGGAAATGTCAAAGTAGAAGTGAATTATTTTTAAAACTACCTTTACAGTCAAGTTCCTACATTTCACCACATCGTAACCCAGATCTGCAAGCATGCAGTGCATTTCATATTCATCTTTCTCAGCTCCATGTCTGGTTGAATATCCATTGAAAGTTTTGTTAGTGATCAGCAGGGCTACACGCTTTGAAATGGACTCTTCAGTCACTGGATATTTCTAAAAGACAAGATGATTTACAGGAATTGATTAGGTTCTAACATTACTTTTAAAAACAACAAATCATTTTAATGTGTATCAGAGATCAAACGTTTAAATATACAGTATAATGCTGATTACTCAGGCCAGTCGAAGACACATACATTATTACCACGTCTCCCACCATCTCTGCTGTAATGCTGTGTGCTGGTCGAGCATTCCTGCTCCTTTTGGGACAATAGAGCTACAATTAAAAAACACCATCAGCTGATTTCTCAGTAGACATTTTGCTGCAGTACATCAACTGTGTGTGTGTGTGTGTGTGTGTGTGTGTGTGTGTGTGTGTGTGTGTGTGTGTGTGTGTGTGTGTGTGTGTGTGTGTGTCTGAGAGAAAACATGAAAAATGCATTACAATAACAGCTCGAGAAAAACGAATTTTACAGAAATCCTCAGTTTTCTGCACAGATGGAAAAGTGGACACATGCAGCGAAGAGTGAACATTGTGGCATCTAGTTTCTGAAGATGTGTAAACATTATCCTGCAGGCTTTGTCCCGTTTTTGGGTTTGTTTTTCTTGCTGTGTCAGTGAAACAGCGTACCCTATCTGCTCTGGATTGATTATCTTCTACTATGGATTATTTCTCTAAACCATTCAAAATACCATCAGTGACAAGTGCTTCAAGGATTAAGATTTTTTTGTGACACAGTTGACACAAACTCTGCCCTTAACCTGGCAAACTCCTCCTCGATAGGAAGCATAAAAGAAACATGATGATACATATAATTCACATTTTGGTCTTTTAAGTGCCAAAGAATGAAGAAGACGTGGAATAGTCAAAGGAGAAATATATAATCTAAGAAAGAGTCTCATCAAAGATTTTGACATCACTTACCTGCCATTGTTCGCTTGCTCTATCATATGAGTCCGGTCTAATAGCATTTATGTTGGAATGTAAATGCCTCACCCGCCCTCATGTGACTGATTTGAATCATGTTCATTGGTTGGTTATTTTCTCTCTGCGTGTAAAAAAACAGGTCTGTTGTCACTTTATGAAAAACTAGTCACCACATCTAAGAAGCTAACAAAACTCAATCACAAATTACTGAATATCATATGTGTGTGATGTGCAGTTTATGGTCCTGAGAAAAGTGGATTACATAAAGAACAGATGCATTTAAATATGTTTATTGTTGTGTATTTAGATTGTTTGCTTTGGTAACTGCAATTATAATCACAATGACACAAAAGTGCAAAAAAATAAATGTCGGTTATATTCATATAGTGACATTTCACAACAACTGGTAATGCAAAAAACAAATTATTGCAAGCAACAGACCACGAACTATGAGAAAAAAGCAAAGACCAGTCAGACAATTGCCGATGAAGAATCACTTGGTGACCCCACCCGATTTTTAACAGGAAGAAACCATCAGCAGAAACTCCTTCTAGCTATTTTGTAGCTGTTTATTTAAAGCAGAAAACCAAAAACAGTCAGAAGACAATGTACTGCTGGTTCAGATTAGCACATCAAATTCCTGCAAAACAAGTGTACAGGTCATGATGATGGATGTCAGAGGTGATTGATGGTGTTGACGGTTTCGCTTTTCTGCCAAGTAAATCATTTTCCGTGGATGTTTTCAGACCGGAAAAACTAGAAATCTCACACAGCACAGTTTCTGTTGGCAGCACGTCTGGGTTTTGTGAAGCAAACGTTTCGTACAGTCCTTTTCAGAGACTCAAAAGACATTTGACAAACTAAAAGAATTTTAAAATAAGGATTGCTTCTGATAATCACAGCAACATTTTCTTTTTGCAGTCACTGACTCTCTGAAGTCTAGAAACCTGTGCCATCGCTTCATGTTGTGTTGCAGTAAGTGAAGTAAGTGAACTAATAGATTTAGATCAGGTGAAAAATATCCAGTTTTGTTGCCTGTAGAAACTCTTGGGTTGCTTTGGAATTTTTCTTTTGGTCATGATTCATGTAATGCTCTATCCAGTTAGACT
This sequence comes from Rhamphochromis longiceps, assembly GCF_057381845.1. Classification (NCBI taxonomy): domain Eukaryota; kingdom Metazoa; phylum Chordata; class Actinopteri; order Cichliformes; family Cichlidae; genus Rhamphochromis; species Rhamphochromis longiceps. The sequence goes on along the minus strand of NC_140559.1, from coordinate 10,628,550 downwards.
GCAGCACAGAACTTTAGAGTATTAGGGGGGGGCCCGAAACAATGCAAATTCTGGTTAACATTAGATTAGCTCATCCGGCCACATCCAGATCCTTATATAATGATTTTCTACAGTCACAAAGTGCTTTAGAGAACTACACATTACACACCATCATACTCTGACGGATGCATCAGAGCTAACTTTTTTGCTATCTGTCTGACAGATATAATTTTGCCTTAATAACATGGACGGACATCATTTCAGCCCTCAGAAATCAAACGGGCCTCCTGTATATATGCTTTATCTTGTATGTATGTACGCATATGCTCGAAATAAATGATCAAAGAAAAAGTCTCTGCCTGCTGCAGCTCAGAGCACAGATGGGTTCGTGCAGTTCATTTCAAAATGAGGAAAGTTTCTACAAGACAAATTCTTCCAATTAAAAGAGCACCTGCTGAAATTGTATTACAAAGTGTTCCAGGGGAAGTGAAAAAAGCAAGAGACAAGACAAGGACATAAGAAGCTAAGCAGGGAAGATAAGGGAAGGGAGGAGAGGAGAAAAGTGCGACCGCCTTCGCTGAGAGCGAAACGAGAAAAAAAAAGAAAGTTATAGAGTTATATTTTTGTTAATAGGTTCAGACTGGTCAAATGTAGATTTGGTTAAATATGTAAACAGCACAATATATATATTACTCTTCTTATATGTCAGTTAAGTACTTGGAATGTTAACGGGTCCAACAATGTGGTGAAAAAAAGTCCTAAATTCTCTGAAGAAAGATTTGATTCACGCTGATTTTTTGCAAGAAACCCATCTGACAGATGAGGAACATAAAAAATACTGTAGAGAATGGGTTGGCCAAATCTTTTTTCATCCTACTCTACAGATAAAAGGGGGGTTATTACTGTTATACACAAAAATCTCAGAGTCACTGTCCTTCCTTCAAGGACAATGAAGGAAGATATATATTGGTTAAAAGGGATAGTGGATGGGGAAATATATAATATAATAATATATATGCACCGAATGCACAGGATGGCAAGTTTTACAGGGTATTATTTAGTCAGTTAGTGGACATGGACTGTGCTAATATAATATTAGCGGGTGACTTTAACAGTGTTTTATGCCCCAAAATGGATAAGCTTCCCCCACAATCTACTTTGACAAAATTCCAAAGCCCTTTGGCAAATTATAAATGAGCTTGACATGTGGATGTCTGGCAACACTATAATCCACTATCTAAAGAGTACACTTTCCACTCTAACCCTCACTCAGCATCTCGTATAGATTTTTATGTCCAAGTGTATCAGTCAGTTAGTTCAGCAGGTAAAATTGGTCATATAGGTCTCTCTGACCATGCTCCGCTGTGCGGCAGGCAGGAGTTGGACCCAAAATGCAGGACTCACAGACTCAGGGGATGAACTCAAAACACAGCTTTATTTGCTGGCAGGGGAAAAACATAAACTAAACTAAACTAAACTGGGAACAACAAACTAAGCACTCACAAAGAGACACAGGAAGCTCCACACAGCTTGAGGGACAACGTGACACTGACTCAGAGAAACACAGGGTTTAAATACACTGGGGAGTAACGAGGGGAATGAGACACAGAAGGAGGGCACAGCTGGGAGAAATCAGGACTGACGAGGCAAGCAAAGCAGGACGCATTCACATAAGACACGGACCTTCAAAGTAAAACAGGAAGTATCACACAGAGACGCGAACTTGACACAGTGGAGACAGCAACTAAGAAACACAGAGACATAAACCATAAGGCAGAGGTCTAAGAACCAAAATACACAGGGAAATACTCAGCTGGGAACACAAGAGACTAGACTAGAGAGAGTAACAAAAGAGCAACCATGAGAACATAATGCACAATGCAGAGTGACAGAAAACAAACTCAAACATGCAAAGACACACTTACACAGAACAGAGGGGACACAGAGAGACATGAAGGGCAAGGGATCAAAACTAGAAGCCATAGAATAAATCACAAGTACAATAATACAAACATCACAAAGAACTAAAAACGCTGGGTCAGGAGACCCAGGACCGTGACAGCTTCAGGTCTTGGAAGATGAGCACACTGTCTCTTTTGGATGAGAAATTTATACATTTCATAACAGAGCAAACAACAGTATTCTTAGAAATAAATGATAAAGACATGAGAACTTTATGGGATAGCTATAAGGCTTACATGAGAGGGATGATTACTTCATACACAAGTCATAAAAGAAGTCAACGATTAACAAGGCAGTTAGAGACCGAGAATGATTTAAAAAAGCTGGAGAAACAATACTATGTAACTAAATCAGCTGAAACATTAAGTGAGCTCAGCAGGACATCTTTGTGTAATTTGATAATGCGAAAGCCTTCTTGGTGTTGATAATAAGATACTTTCAAAGATACTGGCTCTTAGGCTAGAAAAAGTAATGTGCTGTATCGTGCATGCTGACCAGACAGGCTTTAGTAAGGGGAGGAATTCTTATAATAATACTCGATGCCTATTTAATATTATTCATTTTTTTAATTTTCATCAGATCTCCGGGGTTGTTGTTTCTATGGATGCCGAAAAGGCATTCGATAGAATTGAATGGGAATATATGTTTGAAATAATGAGAAGATTTGGGTTTGGAAAAACTTTCTGGGGTGGATCAAAATTATATACAAATCACCAACAGCATCTGTGTTAACTAACGGCTTGTTATCTTCCCCATTTTCATTGAGCAGAGGTACAGCACAAGGTAGTCCATTGTCACCACTATTATTTGCTTTGGCCATCGAGCCTTTGGCCATTAGACAAAATCCAAGTGTTCCTGGAGTTAAAATTAGACAACAAAATATTCTGCTCTATGCAGACGGTATCCTTCTGACACTGACTGACCCTGCTAACTCTCTACCTGTTCTTACTAGGTGTATCAAGGACTTTGGTCTTATATCTGGATACAAGGTAAATTTGATGAATCTGTTACAATAACTCTGTGTAGTGGAGGGGACTTTAAACCTTTATATGTTCAACCTTTACACTGGGCACCATCAGGTTTTGTATAGTTGGGAGTTAAAGTTACACCAAATGTTGGTCACTTACATAGAGAAAATATTAATGAAATGGTTCAAGATCTTCGAGAGATGCTGACAAGATGGAGGTCACTTCCGATATCATTTTTGGGAAGAATGAATCTCATTAAGATGGTAATCCTTTTGGTTTGCAATTTTGAAATCAGAAGATATTAAAGTAATTAACAAGGCTATGGTGGATTTCATTTGGGCAGGAAGAAAACCCAAAATTAAATTGGAGACACTACAGTTACCCAAAGAAACCACTGGAAGCACTGGGAGTAACCTGCAAACTGGATTCTAACGGACAACAATTATGGACATAAATTATCACAAGTTTGCTATGGACTCTGGAGAATGTGAAATATTCTAGTGCTGTGCAGTGTTACTGTTTTGGATGTGAACCAGTCTTGTATTTGTTGGGGAAAAAAGTTAAAAGTAAAAAAAAAAAAGGACGAGTGACAAGAAACCAGAGGGATAAAGACATGCAGGGGTTGGATTCAAATCTGGTCCGTCCTCTTTCAGCCATATGGTTTAGTATCACCTACTCTTCTCAGTGAGCTGAACTGCAGCTAAAAGGACAAAATCGTGCATCAAATGAAGAAATAATCTGATCATATCTTTTTTTTCTTTTTTTCCCAGTCCTGTTTGGGGTTTTTTTGCCATCAGATTTGATGTCTGAACGCTAACAAAGATACCAAGCGGATTTACTTTACCACCCACATAGGTTTTGTTTGTGCTGAGAGTTGCTCCCAACTGAGAAACTTTGAAATATTAGACATTTTAAAATCCCACCTAAAACATTTAGATGATGCTGCCCAGAACACTGTGTGCTGTCTTATCAAAAATATCCCTTCCCTGTTTGCTGACACTCCAGGTCACACCAATGTCTTAGAACATGACATTGATGTAGGTGACCATCCCCTGATCAAACAACGTGCCTATCGCGTGAACCCAACCAAATGTGCACTTTTTGAGCAAGAAGTTTCCTACTTGCTGGAAAATGGTCTAACTGTTGCAAGTTCCACTGCATGGAGTTCCCCATGTCTTCTGGTGCCAAAAGTAGACAAATCCCCACGTTTCTGTACTGATTTTTGGAAACTAAACAGTGTGACCAAACCTGACTCCTATCCTCTCCTCCGAATGGAAGATTGTGTTGACAGGGTTTGCTCTGCAAAGTCCGTCACCAAACTGGATTTATTAAATGGTTATTGGTCAAGTTCCCCTAACTCCACATGCATCAGAAATCTGTTTTCATCACTCCTGTTCACTTCCTACAATATACCATCACACCTTTTGGACTTCAAAATGCCCCTGCCTAAATCATTCCAAATGTGACTTTGGTAAGCCCACTGTTATTTACCTAGGTAAGCAAGCGGGTCAGGGTCAGGTACTCCCACTCCTGGCCAAAATTCAGGCTATTCTTGATCTCCCTTGGCCTCGTACTAGATGTCAGCTTCGCCATTTCCTCAGAATTGCTGGCTATTATTGTGGCTGCTGCAAAAATTCTGCAGACTTAGTTAGTCTGATCCTGAATTCAACACTTACCACTAGAAGTACTGTACCACTGAAAAAGAAACTCTTTCCCTTTTGCTTGCGTTACAACATTTTAAATTGTATGTTGGTTCTAGTTCATAACCTATCATTGTCTACACTGATCACAACCCCCTTGTGTTTTTTACCGGGATGCAAAACTCAAACCAGAGGCTAATGAGATGGTCACTCCTGGTAAAGGAGTTTAATTTGGAATAATGCCACACACAAAAAAGGACTAGTGAATGTGCTAGCAGATGGGCTGTCTCTTGATTTGGTTTGGTCTTGGGGACGGGGTTGTTGCGACCCAGGCCATGATGACTCGTTTTTGTTCTTTGTTCTGTGTCTTTAAGAATCTCTGCAGGTAATTTCTGATTGGAAAGCTGGCAGCTGCTGATTGGTCCCCTGATCATGTGGCTGTTTTGATAATCACTCGCCCGTTGTCCCGGGGCAATAAGTGACAGCAGCAGCATACCCATCCTTGGCCTCCATAGCCGTTGACATTTGGGTGTGTGATTTCCGAGAGTTACTTAGTTTTGTACATAGTGTGCAGGTTAGTTTCACTTGTAAATAGGCACTGAAGCAGAAGGGGTGAGCTGCCTTATTGTTCCTTATAGTGTTTTCTCCTGTTTATTCAGTTAGAAAGTTAGGTGTAGCACTTGTCTTTTGTTTGTTTTTGTTTCACTTAGGGTTTAGATAGCAGCTCCTTTTCTGAGTAAGCTTGTTTGTTTGTTATGTTGGCCTTTGTTCACCCCGCAGTTTAGCTTTCAGTGTAGTCACAATAAAACCACCTTTCATTTATAAATCGGCTTCTGGTTTTTGGGACCAGGGCGGGGTCATTTTCCTTACAAACCATATCTTGCCGACCATCTACAGATGCTTGGTGGTTGCAGCTTTCCTAGCGACCTTTTCATGGTTCCCATTTACCTGTCTCCAGTGTGAATGACATTACGATGTCATTGCTGTAAATCCAGGTGCTGTGGATCAGGGATTCAATGTCTTGTTCAGTCTTGGCACACAGCTTGATGCCATTCATGTACAGGAGGTGGCTGACAGTCTTGTTGATGATCTCACTGACAGGGCTCAGGCCTATGCAGAACAGCATTGGGGACAATGCTTCTCCTTGGTAGATCCCACAATTGATGCTAAAGGATCCCTTTGACTCGAACTGGCAGGCCCCAACACCCTTGGGCTCAACTACTCAGAGTGGCAAGCATGACAAGGCTACATGCTAGGCTAAAGACTAGAGCCACACGACCATCCCTGCCTAGACTTTTGTTAGCTAACATTCGCTCTCTTGAAAACAAGATCTGCCTTGGGTAAAAACAAAAGCGGCGGTGTATGCACTTACATCAACAGCAGATGGTGTGTGGACACACAGGTGGTGGAGAAACACTGTTGTGGGGACATGGAAGTACCAATGGTGAAGTGCAGACTCTTTTATTGACCGACGGAGATCAATGCCGTATTTCTGCTGGCTGTTTACATCCCGCCGCAGTCTGATTGGACCACAGTGCTAGGACTACAGCATGGCGTCATCAGCAAACACGAGACCGCTCATCCAGATGCTGTGTTTGTCGTTGCTGGGGACTTTAATCACTGCAACCTCGGGACTGTGCTCCCAAAATTCCATCAATACATGATCTTTACAACAAGGAAAAACAAAACCCTGGACCATGTCTACAGCATTGTAAAGGGTACATATAAAGCAGTGCCTCCCCCGCATTTTGTCCCCACCAAGCGATACAAAACATGTCCAAACCAGAAACCCTGGTTGAACTGTGAGGTACGTTCCATGCTACATGCATGCTCCACTGCATTTGTCCCTGGTGATGCAGAGGGCTACACAAAGGCCAGATATGACCTGCATAGCGCCATCAGGGAAGCCAAGAGGCAGTACAGGCTCAAGCTGGAAGGACACTAAAACAACTCAGACTCAGACTACTTTATTTAGTAATAAAATAAATACGATAAATAGTGCAATAAGTAGAGTGCAACAACCTGAGTACTGATTTCTATCAGAGGAACACAGCTAGCTGCAACACACTACCGGTCAAGCTAAATGAGTTCTACGCTCGCTTCAACACCATCAACACCAACCAACACAGAGGGATTCTACCAGCAGAGGCAGCACAGAGCTCTAACTCTCTGACTTCGACTGAGGTATGCTGAGGAAAACTAACCCCCGAAAAGCAGCCGGCCCTGACGACATCCTCGGCTTCACCAATGATTGTGTCCCCTCTGTCAGTTTCAGAATTTTTTGGAAGGAATCTCAGGAGAAAGATCTGTCATTTAAAAAAGATTTCATTTGGTTTGACAGCTGAAATTTCTTTTTTTTTTTTTTTGTTCGATACTTATCAAATGCTGCATTTATTTTTTATGCAAACAACACAGTTATCTGCTTTCATTCTCCTTAAGTGGTACAAAAAACTCAAATTTGCAAATCCAAGTGCATGCTGTTTTTAAATGGCAGAGTTAATATCTTTTTTGTTTTTTTTAAATTAGTTTTTTCTGTTTTCACAAATAGTACATAATTACATAACATAATAAAGTGTACAATTCAGAACCAAAAATAAATAAATAAATAAAACAAACAAAAACAAATAAACAAAACAAAAACAAACAGACTGATAACTAAGCACAGAACACCAGCTCAGTTCCATCTAAAAAATAAATAAATAAAGACAGAATACAATACAGTACAATACCTGTGGTCCCAGTATTGCAGTTTGAACACTCAAGAGAATCCTTGTAACATAATATTAGAAACATCAGGTTCCACATAGTTCAAGTATGGTTCCCACACCTTAAAGAATTGACAGCTGAAATTTCAAGTTGACACAGCGCCGTGGACCTCTATGTGAATAGGCAGCATGCTTCACAGAAAGGGTCACACTGAATCAGGCAGTACAGGTTTTATACTACAAAAATAACTAACTAACTACAATATCTCAATCTGTCATGCCGAACGAAGCTTCTGACATTCAAAAGTTTGAGTGCCAACTCATACAAGAAAATTTGCACTAAATGTATGAAAATGATTATAGCTGCTCATTTTAGTAAGATAAATCAAAAAATTTTCAATCCTCACACCTCCCAAAATAAATTAAAGAAAGAAAATTTGGATTAACCTCCAAACTGCTGAGCAAGCTTTACAGATACACAGTGGAGAGTATCCTGACAAACTTCATCACAGTGTCGTACAGGAACTGCATTACTCAGGGCAGAAGGCTCTCCAGCATGTTGTCAAAACGGCACACCACATCTGAGGAGTACCCCTACCACCACTACAGGACATTTACAACATTCAGTGAGGAAAAGGGCACACAACATCATCAAGGACAGCACCCACCCACAGTACACATTGTTCACACCTCTGCCATCTGGTAGACGCTACAGGAGTGTGAAAGCAAGGACAACCAGACTAAAAACCAGTTTCTATCCACAGGCCATCAGGCCACTGAATCACCGAATATGTCAAACTGTTTATCCATAACTGTAAATTTGCAATTTTGCACAATTCCACACAACGTAATACAACTGTAAATACCTATAACCTGTAAATTTGCAATGTATTGCTACATATATATCCTAATATTGCATATTCTGTGTATATTATCATTGCTCTGTCTCACCATTTGGGACACCAAGCGTACCCTGCTATGACAAAAGCAGTAAACAAAAAACAAGTCAGAAGAAAATGCACTTTTATTACTACTACTACTTCTATTAGTCATAATAATAATAATAGATCAACATATTGCTGGGAAGCTGTTATGTGTCTTATGTGTTGTGATATTTTGATACCACGGTAGCATTTACAGGATATTGCTTTGTAGTGAAAACTGTTACTCAATAAGGCCCATTTACTAGTTGTTTTTCTCTTTCTCTCTGACCCAAGAATTGATGTGTAAGAATCACAGGCTGGTACCCCAAGGTCGAAAACACCACAGAGACGAGACCACTTCCTTACTCCCATCCTCCCTTCTTTATCTCTTAGAAAAAGGCTCGTTAAAGGCCAGGTGGTTTGTTTCAGAATTCACTAATGAAAGAACTCTGTATTCTATGTCTAGGAGTGTATTTTGCTGGGATGATCATAAATTGTAACTGAAGAGATAAACTACACAAAGGATACTTCTTTGCTCACAAGGCAGGAAGACGTTTCCTTATTTGGTCTGTACCGGTTTGAACTGAGAACCTGCTGACACACGAACCTTTTTTTCCTCTATATAAGCTGTTATGTACTAAATAAACCTTTGAGTTGATTTGGGAAGGCAACCTGAAGCAGTCTGTGTTTCCTTGTTCTCCCAAGCTACTCCCGGCGCTGTAACTAACCCAGCTGAACGGCATACTTGAGTGTTACTTTGAATAATTAGGAATCTAATAAAGAAAGGACAGAACTCTGCTTATCGGTGCTCGTGCCTTGGAGGGAAACCGGGACGGAGATTTTCTCTTCATTATGTGTCTAATATTTACATCTTTTCTCTATTCTCCTTTTAGTACCAATTCAATTTTTAAAAGAAATCTTGTCTGCCACTTGTCAGTTTTTCCTGGCAGTTCAGGTCTACAGTTGCTCCTAAACTGCTGGTTAAGGCCAGATTTGCACATCAAATTCTTGTGAAACAAAGGTGCAGTTCATGATGATGGGTGTGACAGGTGTTGTTGATGTGGTGAATGTTTCAGTATAATACCAAGGAAATTGTCTTCCAAAGAAGTTTTCAGACTGGAAAAACTGGAAATCTCAGACAGCACAGTTTCTGTTGGTAGCACGCCTGTTTTTCTGTGAAGCAGTGCTGACGCCTCATTTCATAAAAGGTGTTTGGTTGGCATACACCCACATCTGTATGTGTGCAGTGCTTGAATCTGTGAATTCTGCTATCTTGAGAAAAGTTAAAACAATGACGTTCAAAGAATTAGACTTTTGGAAAAAAATCTTTTCCTTAATGAGTTTAATCCTTAAAATTGCTTAACTGTTGCCCTTTCTGGTCCCAGGGATCCAACAGACTATGGTCACATGAGTCTCTACCTTCATATTTCTAGCAATAAAACTAGTATGTTTAGGGGCTTTGCTTAGTGGGGAAAAAAGTTTGGTAACCTAAACAGGCTGGTGGTGTCCCAATGTCTTCTGTTTTGAACTCCCTTTTCACAGTCACCCAGCTGGCCTGAGTTTGTAGTCTTCAATGAAAGTTTTCAGACTTCATACACAAGAAGCCACAAACAGTAGAATTTTATGCACAGCACACGTGGTCTTTGTAAATCAGTAATAACAACATTTCATTTACCAAGGTTGAACTAAAACACAAACAATGGTGGTTTTGATAGGACAACTTGCTTGAGTCAAAGAAGTCAAAGAAGTCTTCTCTCTGTTGGACAAAATAACAACAACCCTGCCTAGTTTCACTTTCTGTCTGCAACGCGTCCTGATCTCTGCATAAAGTTTCCTGTCAGTACTTTTGACACACATTATGGCGTTCTCCTACTCTGGCCTCTATAAAACAATGTAAACAGAAAATAAGCACTAATAACATATATTTATTCTTTAACAACACAAACATACACACACAAGGATTTAAAGAGAAACACACACAGAGCATGGAGTGTCCTGTGTGTCTCTATGCCAGCCAATCAGTCTAAATAATAATAATAATAATAATAATAACATTAAATTCAGTTCTTTTGACTGGACTCAGAGTGGTCACAGCTCAAAAAATGATCTTTATTTTACATTTCCGGAAATGGAGACCTGAACACAAACACACAAGCTCAGGTTTGAATTCTTTGCCAGCTAAATCCATATATAAATTTCTGCACTACGTCACACTGACACACAGTTTACTTAGTTTGTCTTGATGCATCTCAATCATCCAGGAAAGTAAATCTCCAAAAGTTGATTCTGTTCATCTGGACGTAGCGTTTTGTGGGAGAAACGTTTCGTCATCATCAGGTGACGTCTTCAGTCTCAGCTGACTGCAGGTTTCAATCTTATAAACAGGACATTTGCATAATGACTGATACCACTGAAGGAACAATGGGCTGGGAGGTCAGTTCCTTCATCTTAATTATGCAAATTCTGATCAGTGGTCTTTGATCAGTGGGTTTTGGTCAGTGGTTGTTGATCAATGCACACAGAGCTCCGCGTCTGGGTCCTCCTTCCTCACTTCCCCACGGTTGGCCATCGTCAACCGTGACAGAATGATCCCGCCAAGCATGGACCAAGCGGCCTCTGAGGAGAGGCGGAGGGAAGTAATGGACAAGATTTATAAACTGTGTGATCTGTGGTGGTAGAAGCCCGGGGAAGTGTTGCGTCGCGCCGTGGAGAGGCGGCTGCAGGAGACGCTTTTTAAATTTCCCTGGCTGGTTGACGATCTCAAACCAATGGTCATGAACTTCTTGCTCTCAACCCTCCACTCTCCTACTCAGGCTGCTCACCGGCCCAGACAGCCGGTGGATTCACAGCCTGACCCGACGTCTACACGGAAACGACGTTTGTGCCGCCGGGGCTCCTCACTGCAGCCGGATTCCCGGACATCTCAAGTAGGGGTGGGTTTTCATGATTGATTCATCGATTAAAATCGATTCTGGCTTGGATAACGTAAAATCGATTCATTAAAATCCTGAATCGATTTTTTAATATAAATTTATTTTGCCCGAAACGCCAGAATCTCAGGTTAAACCTCACAAAATTTCTACAACCACCAAACAGCTGAAACAGTAAATGAGAGCAGGTACACGGCTTCTGCACAAAGACGTAAACACAAACTGTTTACGGATCACAATTGCCTTTCTCACCCGACGGCACGGACACGGTCATCGGGTGAGAAAGGCGATTCTGATTCTGATGTGTCTTTTTGCGCTGATTCTAAAGCTGTTAGTTTGATGTCTCTCCAAACAATATTGACCGAACCAGCAGCAAAAGAAGATCCAAACTATGCTTCACATAAACATCGTCATGAATTCACTCTGACTTTTGCTGTTTTGCTTCCACCAGGATAAAATCTCACTTCATGCACAGCTCTCTCTCTCTCTCTCTCTCTCTCTGTACTTCAAGAACAGTTTCCCGTCTAAAAATCTGTTTCCTGCATTATTCGCTTGCTTGTTACACACAAGTCTACCGTTGTTTACAGCGCTGTCAGCCGCTGCTCTCCCCCCTTTTACTTACTACTTAAGAAAACCTCATTTCTGCTGTTCAATACTGAACAAATTTAAACTTTTTAAAATTATGCAAAACTGCAAAACCCTGTGTCTCTAAAACCTCTGTAACTTTGCTCTGCTTCACTTCAGCAGCATCAGGTGATGTTCATGTGTTGATTAATGATTTTCTTTTGTTTTTGATCTACTGCAGAATATTTTTATAAAATCCAGGCCAGGAAAATCTCCTTCATGTTTTTGTTTTATCCTCAGCTTCTTTGACACAAAGGCCTCTGCTGTGATGCTCACACATTTGACAAAGTCTCACAAGTGTCAGCTTTCTTTTATAGATATAAAAATATGGAAATGTACTGATGCATGTATAACAGTCGATCTTCTGTTTTTTGACTGCAGTTAGTCCAGAATGCTGCTGCACGCCTTTTAACTGGCGCTCGTAGATACGAGCACATCACCCCAGTTTTATATTCACTTCACTGGCTGCCCGTGCATTTTAGGATCCATTTTAAGCTGCTTTTATTTGTTTTTAAATGTTTGTCCAATGCTGCCGCTCTGTACCTCTCTGAGCTTCTTCATCCATACATACCTTCACGGTCCCTCAGGTCGGCAGACCAGCTCCTCCTGAGCGTGCCCAGGACTAATCGTAAGCTCAGAGGGGATCGGGCGTTTGCTGTGGCAGCACCAAAACTGTGGAATGAGTTGCCTTTACATGTTAGACAGGCACCTTCCTTATCTGTTTTTAAATCACGTCTTAAAACATATTTATTTACCTTGGCTTTTAGCACAGCAGGACTTGTTGATGTCTCTTAATATGTTTCTTATTAATTATATTATTTTTAATTTGAAGATATTTTATATGTAATTTAAACTGTTTCCTCTCCGTTTTACATTTGTAGCACTTTGGTCAACATTGTTGGATGGAAAGTGCGTTATAAATAAAGATGCTATGCTGTGCCATCCTGTTACTTTACCATTATATATTTCACCAAGTAATTCTTCTCAGTCTCAGCTATGTTTCCTCGATTGAAAGCCTCTGATACCCAGCCACACAGGAAGCTTCTTTCTCACTGCTCATTTCAGCTAATTTGCATACTGAGTCATATCTCAGGAAGTTACCGTGACAAGAGATATTCAAATCTTACTACATTATTAAATTATTTTCTTCCTAGGGTAATCACTAGTTTTGCTCCATCGACACAAGAGCACTTCCAATTCACTATTTTAAAACTACTTTAAGCTTTTAATCACTTTTCATTTTCACCAACGTCACTCCCCTGTCATGAAACTTTCCTGAGTTATTCCTCAAGTTCAGGGTTTAAGTGTGTTCACACTACTTCAACACTGATAAACAGACTCACATGCTCAACATGCTGTCTAATCCTCATGAGCTCTCTTGTATTTGTAAGCTTAATGCATTTTTTGTTTGTGTGTGTGATTTTGTATATGTTTTCTTTTTGCAGTGTTTCAGACTCCTTCACAATTTTCCAACTTAAGCAGTCAGTTTTCTCTTTCCCAAGTTTACTAACCCAAATTGTGATTTCCCACCTTAAGTAACAGCACTCCTTATCTTCAGCCAGGAGAGCTCACTTGTCAGGTTTAGTGACACATGGCGCTGTAAACAATTCAACCAGAAACTTGGCCTGAACGTTTCAAGTAATGTTAACCTATAACTTTCTTCTGACCGCTGCATGTGGAAAATTGATCCAGGTCTGCTTTGCACCTAAAAATACCAAAACTGAGACATTTTCATTATTATCATCGGTGCTTAAATGACCCACTTCTCTCTCTCCGGCCCGAAATACCAATTTATTTCATGTATTCACCTTGCGTTCATGTTATCTGGTCATGTCAATTGAGTGTAAGCTGCTTCTTCATTGCATATGTATTTTTATAATCAGGTTTAATTCATGCCTCTCTGCACTGAGCTCTGGATTCAAACGATCTCACTTCTGATTCTTTCCAAAAATAATTTCAAGGTCAAGGTCAAATTTATTTCTATAGCACATTTCAAACAGCTGATGCTGCACAAAGTGCTTAACAATATAAAAATGGTATTAAAAAGCAACAATGTAATACAATAATAACAATAAAAAACAATAATAGGTCAATAAAAAAATGTAAACAATAACTAAAACTAATTCAAATAAGAGCAAAATGCTTGGGTCATAGTGTGTTAAAAGCCAGGGCATAGAAATGTGTCTTTAGTAAAGATTTAAATTAATGAAGTATTTGTGCAGATCTAATATTTAAGGGGAGACTATTCCAAAGTCTGGGACCTGCATCAGAGAAGGATCTATCACCACGGGATTTGAGATTAGTCCGTGGGATGGACAGCATTAGTTTGAGCTGGACCTCATGGTTTTTCCTGGAGCATAAACAGAGAGGAGCTCAGACAGGTAAGGAGGGGCTCGGGCATTAAGTGACTTAAAAACAAAAAGTAAAAGTTTAAATTGGATCCTGTAGGAGACAGGAAGCCAGTGTAGAGAAGCTAAAACTGGGGTTATATGCTCTCTCCGTTTGGTACCAGTTAGCAGGCGAGCAGCTGCATTTTGGACCATCTGAAGACGATGGATGGAGGCCTGATCTAGACCATAATACAATGAATTGCAGTAGTCCAATCTGCAAGTAAGGGAAAGGTGAATAACACGCTCAAAGACGTTAGGAGGGATGGCTTTACCTTGGCCAGCTGTCTGAAGAAGCAGGACTGAACACTGCACTCACCTGCTTATTCAATTTAAAAGAACCATCAATGTAGACACCGAGGTTTTTTTACATGTGTTTTACAATACGAGGAAAAGGCGCCCAGAGTGCTGTCGATATGATTAACGTTGCCAAAAATGACAACTTCAGTTTTGTTTTTCATTTAGCTTTAAAAATTTTAATGACAACCACTGTTTGACATCATCACGGCAGCGTAATAGGAGCTGGGGATGGTCTGACCCTGCTTTTAAAGGTAGATAAATCTGCAAATCATCAGCAAAACAATGAAATGAAATGCTGCATCGCGAGAAGATGGAGCCCAAGTGCAAACAGGGCAGGACCCAAAATAGAGCCTTGAGGTACACCGTATTTAAGAGGGGCTATTTTGGAGTTATGGGGGCCCATATTGACATGAAAAGACCTTTCTGACAAATAGGACCAAAACCACTGTAGGTCAGATCCTTTTAGGCCAGCATGAAATTCTAGCCGTGATAACAGGATGTCGTGGTCGACCGTGTCAAAAGCTGCTGACAAGTCCAACAACAAAAGGGCAGCAGGGCTGCCAGAGTCCAGAGCTAAAAGAATATCGTTAAAAATCCGTAAAAGTGCCGTCTTAGTGCTATGTGCTATGTAAAACCAGATTGAAATTTTTCAGAGACCATATTAAAATGAAGGTGGGCCTGCAACTGTAGGTAGACCACTTTCTCCAAGACCTTAGATAGAAAAGGAAGCTTTGAGATTGGCCTGGAGTTGGACAGAACAGTTGGGTCCAGGTTGTTCTTTTTTTTAAGAAGAGGCTGAACTACAGCTTGTTTAAAGCATGATGGGACGCAGGGACACATTAATTAATCTCAGGATGAAAGGCCCAACAGTATTAAAAGTGCTTTTAAGCAAGCTTGGAGGGAGACAATCAGAGGGGCAGTGTGATGATCTACGGTTACTAACTACCGCGGTCAAGTCCTTAAGGGAGACGGGATCAAACGGCCCAAAGGCTACGTTCACACTGCAGGTCTTAACGCTCAATTCCGATTTTTTGATCAAATCCGATGTTTTCACACTACAAATAAAACGTGACAGCAAACGCGCTCTAGTGTGAACGCTCAAAGCGGCCACATGCGCAAAAGAAGACGTCACACACAACGCGCTCTGTTTAGACCCAGAGCAAACTATTGTTTGACTGATGGCCTTAATATAAAGACTTCGGACTTTACATTTCCCAATTTTTGCTTTAAGTTATTTGACCCTATAATGACCCTAATTGCTGTTGTAGAGAGGAGCAGTGCTTCAAAGGATAGTTGAAGATTTCTGTCAGAATCTGCAGATTATACAGTACAAATAAAATGTAATAAAATGTAAATAATTGGCATCTGTCTTGTTTCAGTGATGTAAAAGACGGATTTAATGCAACATGACTGTTCAAACAGCAGTCGCTTTCTAAAACATCGGATAAGTATCGGATTCAGTACCACATACAAAAGTGACCCAGATCGGATTTGAAAATATCAAATTTGTGCCATTCACACTGTCATACCATGATCGGATATGGGTCGCATAGGGTCAAAAAAGTCGGATATGATACGCTTTGCCTGCAGTGTGAACGTAGCCTAAGACAGCTGAGCACACAGGAGAAAGACTCTGATCTGAAGCAGCAGACGACGAGACAAGGGCCCTAATCGATAGGATCTTGTCATTAAAAAATGCTAAAACATCATCGCACATACTTGGTGAAGAAGTGAATCCAGCATTATCACGTGAACTAAGAAAACAATTAAGGACATTAAAAAGTACCTGAGGCCTGTGACTGTTTACTGACACTAAGTTTGAGACAAACTGTGTTCTTGCAGTCGTTACAGCTTCTTGGTGAGCAGAAAGACGAGTCCTTAAAGTCTGTAGGGAAATGTGCAATCTGTCCTTTTTTCCCCATCTTCTTTCGGCGCGTCTGTAGTCACGTCTGAGGGAGCGCGTATGTTCGTTCAACCACGGCTCTGATAAATGTTTAGCGCGCACAGTCCTGAGCGGAGCAATAGAGTCCAAGATATCAGTGCAGGTAGAACGAAGAATGTCCGAAAGGTCCTCGACACTTTTACAGTTGGAGTTCATTATTCCAGAGTCCATAAAGGCAGCAGAGAAACAACACAGGAAGATGATCGGAGATGCGCAACTCGGATATTTCCATGATGCACACATCCAGCCCGTGGGAGAGCACCAAGTCCAGTGTGTGACCTTTTTCATCCGTGGGACCAGTAACCCACTGGGTCAAGTTAAAAGAGTCAACAATATTCAAAAAGTCCTTGACCAAAAGTTTAGAGTCACAGCAGACATGGATGTTAAAATCACCAAGGATTAAAAAACTGTCAAATTTAAGAACGATTCCAGCCATAAAATCAGAAAACTCTTTGATAAAATCCTTATTAAACTTGGGAGGACGGTATAAGAGGGCACACAGCAAAGGCGCAGCAGAGCTGTAACTCAAACAGCTGGAGTTCAAAGCTAGAAAATGAGTCGTGCTGTAATGTTTGATGGCAATGAAATCGAGCGTTGAACACGGTGGCTAAGCCTCCCCCCCTACCAGAGGGCCGAGGGAGGCTGAAGAATGAGAAATTAGGAGGGACCAGCTCCGAAAAAGCTACAGACTCACCGGGTTGAAGCCATGTTTCTGTCAGAAACAGAAAGTCCAGCTGTTGTGACTTTAGGAAGTCGTTTAATACAAACGTCTTGTTTGCTAATGATCTTACATTTAGTAAAGCCATTTGGAGTGTGTAGATCCTAACATCAGATGTTCCAGCTTGGTTACGTGTGCGAAGATTTCTGTGGTCCACGCCGCATCCACGGGTCCGAGGCCGCTCAGGGAAATAGAATGCTGAGATCAAGTGTCGTGGGAGCTCCAGGGACAACAGGCAGGATCCATCTAAAGATGCACTCTGCTGGTCCAGTAGCTCCACGAGAAGCACGGAGAAGAGCTCGGACTTTGGTGAGTGTACCAGCCCGCTTTCCTCGTTTCCTCGGGCGCTTCTTCCAGGAAGTGGTGTAGGTGTGTTGGCACAGATAAACCGGGATACAGGGCTCAAAAAGTGGTGGAGGAGGCCCATAATCATCTCCTGTCTCTGTATTCAAGTCATATGTCTGAATATGAGCTGGAAGCAGCTGAGAGTCCTCCTCCTTCCCATGGGGTTTACTTTCTCTACTGCTTTCACTAATTTTTTTTAATCATTTTCAGTCCTCGTACAGGAACCTTCTTCAAGCTAAATCCAAGTGTGTTAGACCAGAGTTAACTTGATAGACATGTGTGGGTGTGTAACTCTTAGAAGCTGATTGGCTGCTTTTTATGGGGGCTGGGTCTTTGGAAAGTGAGCAAACCACAGTTTTAGTAACACACCCTGAACTGCACACTTTAACAAACAACATGAGATTTTAACTGTAATGTAAAAATCCTGTGATTCACTGTTATTAAGCACAAACACATCTATGGCCCCGTTTCCATTAGTAGCTGCTCACATCGACTCACCACAGGTCACCACGACTGGACTGGATCCACTGGTTTCCATTACAGTTGAGTTCCACCTAATGTGGTCGTCTCAATACAGCCGAGTGTCGACTCACATCATCAGTAAGTGCTAATGCTGCTAATTTCCATCATGTTTGTCATTTACTAAGTTATTGAAGAAACAGTTATTCAGCTTCATTCCCACTGATCTCGACTACAAACTGTTTCACTTTGGTTTCTGTTTAAAGCCTCGATGTTTAAAACGTTTCCCTGTGATCACATTTGCTCCGTCTGATTTCAAAGTTTGTTTTCTTTTGGTCGTTTAGTCCACAGAGTCCTTGGTGTTCTGAAAGGGACCTGATAGGTTCGTAGCTTGAACCTATTCGCTGGAACGTTGAAGACAATATAATTACACAGCAAGCAAGACACAAGTAGGCAAAGTTCTTCATGTTACTCGTGCACGGGAGAGACCGGACAAACGCCGTTCCTTCGCTTGACCCCAGTTGCTCTCGTCCGTTCTCCCGTAACACTGCTCTTTTATTGTGGTAACATGAATATGCATAGGTTCATTAACATATGACGTCTACATTCACACAAAGAGTACCTTGCCTCTGTGTGTGTGTGTGTGTGTGTGTGTGTGTGTGTGTGTGTGTGTGTGTGTGTGTGTGTGTGTGTGTGTGAGATCAAGATGTGACCCTGTGAAGACTCCCCAAAGCTGGTGCCAGGCGTCTAGCAGATCTATGTAAACAAAGGGCTCTTATACTTAAAGAGATATACGTGTGTTTGCTAAACCATATATCAGCAAGAGAAGATAGGACCTCTCTTATGCTCCTAGGCTGTGGGTGTGCATTCTAGCCTGTTAGAGATCACACAGCCTACCACTACACAATTGATTATACACCTCTAAGAATATATGGTTAAATATTTCTAAGCATGAGTGACAATCAACAATACAAAACCTAACAGTACCTATAAACAAATGTATTATTATTAATATTAATAATAAAGTAGTTGTTGTACAAGTACAGACCATAAATATGGAGTCCAGCTGTGTTTGATGCTGCTGGGCAGACTGACCACTGGGAACCTCTGAGCTCTGCTGCTCCACTCTGTGGAGGAACCATGGACACACACACACACACATCACCTGCAACTCAACACCTCAAAGACTAAGGAACTGGTTGTGGACTTGGGAGGTCCAGAGCAGGTCCACTGCCGGTTCAGATAGAGGGGGAGGAGGTGGAGGTGGTCAACAAGTACAAGTACCTCGGGCTGTGGGTGGACAATAAACTGGACTGGTCATGCAACACAGAGCACCTGTATAAAAAAGCCCAAAGCCGACTGTACTTCCTCAGGAGGCTGAGGTCTTTTAACATCTACAGGAAGCTCCTGAGGATGTTTTACCAGTCGGTGGTTGCTGGAGTACTTTTCTATGCTGTGGTGTGCTGGGGGAGCAGCACAGCAAAGAAGGACTCATCCAGGCTGGAGAAACTGATCAGGAAGGCTGGCTCTGTGGTCGGCATGAAGCTGGACACTCTGGTGACAGTGGCAGAGAAAAGGACACTAAAGAAACTGCTGGACATTATGAACAATGCTGGGCATCCTCTGCACACGGCCATAAACAACCAGAAGAGTCTGTTCAGTGACAGGTTGCTTCTCCCAAAGACAAGAACTAACAGACTTAAAAACTCCTTTGTCCCACAGGCCATCAGACTGTTTAACTCCTCTCTGGAGGGGAGAGGGAGGGGAGACAGGAGGACAAAGGAGGGAACAACTAAGCTGTAGTGCCTCTTCACCTCACTGTGCAATACTTTTGTTAATAGTCAACGGTGCAATAGACCTCAATACTTGAAATGTGCAATTCACTTGTATTTTTATTCCTATTTATCCCCTTCGTATATTTTATTTATATATGTCTCTGTATTTATATATGTGTGTGTGTGTGTGTGTGTGTGTGTGTGTGTGTGTGTGTGTGTGTGTGTGTGTGTGTGTGTGTGTGTGTGTGTGTGTGTGTGTGTGTGTGTATATATATAATATTCCGCTCACTTTCTGTAACTTCTGTCGGTGCTGTGCTTTTTTGGAAACCGAATTTCCCAGAGGAACCCACCCGAGGGATTAATAAAGTTTTATCTTATCTTATCTCTACACACACACACACACACACACACACACACACACACACACACACACACACACACACACACACACACACACACAGATGAGGCCACTTTGACTATTGAAATGTGAGTTTAGCCTCTAAAAGCTGTGTCCAGTCACTTTTGCTGCTTCCCTTGCTGCATCTGTATTTGTAGTTTCTCTGTCAGAGATCAAAATGATCAATAATACAAATGATACTCCAGAGTCCTTCCACTGTTCTCCTGATCACTGACACTTCTTTGTTGGGTTTTAAACTCTTAATTCCCTGAATGACTTCAATGTTTTTCTAACTGAACTTTGTTTCTAAAGTGAAAGCCGTTTCTCAATAAATGTACTTGTGAAACGTCATCATTCACAGATCAAGTACCTTTAAACTCAAAGTACGTATAAAGCCAAGTGTGTAAGTTCATCTCTGAATGTTTGTGATTCCTACGTTAAGCTTAACAACCGATACATGAAGCTCGGACGTCTGTGCGCTGCTGAGTCTGTTTGTTAATTACAACCACCAAACTGTTTACCTGCAGCACAGTTTGTTTGTTTGTCAAAGTAAAACTGTGAAACTCACTTTTTTCATGCTTGTGTTCAGTTTTGTATAGAAATGATGCAGAATTGAGTGTCAATTTGATAGAAACAGCTGACACTGACACATACTTGTTCTTTTCATACAACAGCTCACACTGACATCCATCCTGATAAAAGATGAGTGCCAGAAAACCGTGTTTGCATTTATTTGTTGGTCAGTCACAGGAGCTCGTTCAGTGAGAGACTGAGATTACCGAAAAGCACCACTGAACGACACAGGAAATCATTCCTGCCTGTGGCCATCTCCCTGTACAACGCATCCACTTAACACACTGTTTGCT